>NC_089788.1:75275219-75310219 GCF_040412425.1 Macrobrachium rosenbergii | reverse complement strand
ATATATATATATATATATATATATATATATATATATATATATTCACGGTATATATTCATATATATATGAATATATATATATATATATATATATATATATATATATATATATAAATGTATACATATATATACATATCCATGTATACATGTATAACATATCTATCCGTCCCTCTTTCACCCGGAAAAATGTAAAAAAAAAAATAAATAAATAAATATAATATACCTGCAAGAAAAAAAAAGTACCATCCAGACAAGTTTTTTTTTTTTTAAGGAAAAGGGAAAAATGAAGTGCGCACCACTGAGCACTAACTATCCCCACGAGAGAGAGAGAGAGAGAGAGAGAGAGAGAGAGAGAGAGAGAGAGAGAGAGAGAGAGAGAGAGAGAGAGAGAGAGAGAGAGAGAGAAACGTCACGTAAGCGGCAGGGCCGTTTGTAATATTCATATTTTTCCTTAACCTCCATAATTAAACTAAAAGCCGTGTAATATATTTCGCGCTTCCCAGCGGCTCTTGGGATTTTTGCATTTTACGAAGAATAAGTGTTAAAAATTATTCAAATTAGGTTGTTTACCTTTCAAGTTGCAGTTTTTGTTTTGGTAAATAAGTTTTAGCTGACTGAAGATTAATGTTGTAACGCTAGTAGGCATTTTTTTTTTTTTTTTTTATTTGGCAAAGGAAATATTTTTGGTTAAATAGGTACCGCTGTTTGTATGCAACTTCCTAGTCGAAATTTGGATTTATATTGGCAAAATATACATATATATATATACGTATATATGTATATTATACATATATATATACACATATACATAGAAATAAATATATACATACATATATACGTATATATGTATATTATACATATATATACACATACATAGAAATAATCAACACACAATCACGTGTGGAACAGAAATAAATTTCTGACTCGCATCAGGATCGAACCCAGGCCTTTCAATTGAGAGACGAGACTGGATGCCAACCAGGCCTTACAATTGAAAGACCTGGGTTTATCCTCAGAAATTTAGTCATAAATTTATATACATATATATATGTATGTAAATATATTCATTTATGTATATATGTATACTTATATACTTTTTATGCAATACAGTATATATATATATATATTAGATATATGCATATATATACAAATATAGATATGCATATGTATACATATATACATGTTTACTTTTGTCGTAATTACATTCCTACATATTGGAAGGTCGAACTTTGCATGACAATGCACCCATTGTGACCGGTGTTTGGAATTCAATAAAAAGTTACATATCTGCGCGGACAGCAACAGTGGTCAGAGAGAGAGAGAGAGAGAGAGAGAGAGAGAGAGAGAGATTGTTTCGCAAAAAGCTTGAACCAAAAACTGAGTTACTTCGTATTTCAGGTCGCACAAAGTTTGTAAACAAACCCCATAGTTATGGACAAAAGCCGATTGGTATAGCCAATCGTATGACCAATCACGGCATGCAGCGATTGGAAAATAGAGACAAGACAAGAGAGAGAGAGAGAGAGAGAGAGAGTTCCTAAACAGTTTGTATATTGCAATTCAAGAAAATATTATGGCTTTTTTCATTGCATTTGTAACCAGAGAGAGAGAGAGAGAGAGAGATCTTAAACAATTTGTATATTGCAGTTAATATGGTGATTTTTTCCATCTGCATTTGTAACCAGAAAGAGAGAGAGAGAGAGAGAGAGAGAGAGAGAGAGATTGAGAGAGGAGAGAGAGAGAGTTAAAGAAAACAGTTTTTTTATTGGTACATTTGTATTAAAGAAAATATGATTTTTTCATCTACATTTGTAACTAGAAAGAGAGAGAGAAACTTTTTTTCACGACCACACTGGTCCCAAAATCAAGTTTTCGGAGATAGAGAATGGAAAATACACACACAAACAAAAAGAGAGAGAGAGAGAGAGAGAGAGAGAGAGAGAGAGAGAGAGAGAGAGAGAGAGAGAGAGAGAGAAAGCAATCATCGCAGCTTGTATGTTTTCTATTTCATTTTTCGTCAAGTACTATTTCCCGTTTTGTTTGGGTCACAAACTGTTAACATCCAATCTCCTGCGTTTCAATGGCTTTGCACAAAAGCCTTTATTTACCCTAACCATTCTTTTTATTAACATTTTTACTATTTTTTCAATTCTCTCTGCAATGACAGACTATTTACAGGCTGCTTTGGCAAATTCCTACAAGTCAGTGATCGCGTTTGTTCCAAATTCTATTCCGAGAGATTCTGAGAATATCGTCAGGAATGTTAAATGTCTGCTTGGAAACATACATTAATACATCTGGAATAACTGTGTATCTTATTCATTTATACGATTATACATTTCATTGTATATGTGACACATGGAATAAACTGACACCGGAAATTGCCAACTGCAACATTGTGGAAGAAGAGTTTGAAAGAAAACTAGACAAAATCATTAGAACTGTGAATGAACAGTAAAGCCTGCTCCTTGAGATAGGTGAGCACATGTTGTCTCCTCGGATGGACTTTTAAAAAGTCTTTGAGACATCCTGATCCTTGTAACTCTCTCTCTCTCTCTCTCTCTCTCTCTCTCTCTTCTCTCTCTCTCTCTTAGCAACTTTTATATATAAAATAAGCTCTCTCTCTCTCTCTCTCTCTCTCTCTCTCTCTCTCTCTCTCTCTCTCTCTCTCTCTCTCTCTCGTTTTTAGCAACTTTTATGTCTAAAATAAAATAGTCCCTCATTTCTCTTCTTTATTCTCTCTCTCTCTCTCTCTCTCTCCATTTTAGCAATTTCTGTATCTAAATCTCTCTCTCTCTCTCTCTCTCTCTCTCTCTCTCTCTCTCTCTCTCTCTCTCTCTCTAACCGTGGAGAATGAAAACTACAAAAAATCCAACCGGTACTGATGAAGAGATTTCATACGTCATAAAAACGCAAATAAAATAAAAGGAATAAAAAAAAAGCAAATAAAAGCAAATAAATTGCCGAATATGAGATTAAAAACTTATTATTATTTTGCCTTAGGTTCTAATCCACAGTCGTTTTCTGCTTTCGTTTGCCTTTGTGCTTTTGCAACGTCAGATCTGATAAGTGAGTGAGGATGACTGGGATTTAATTATTTCTTCTGTGCCACATTCTCTGGGCTGCAGGGGAGAGAGAGAGAGAGAGAGAGAGAGAGAGAGAGAGAGAGAGAGAGAGAGAGAGAGAGAGAGAGAGAGAGAGGAGATAGTAACAAAAAAATAAGGGAACTTATTGTAGATAAAATTTGCTGAAATCGAGAGAGAGAGAGAGAGCGAGAGAAAGAGAGAGAGAGAGAGAGAAAGGATAGTAACAGAAAAATTAGGTAGCTTATTTTAGATCAAAGTTGCTAAAATACAGAGAGAGAGAGAGAGAGAGAGAGAGAGAGAGAGAGAGAGAGAGAGAGAGAGAGAAGATGTCACTACAGAATCTGAGGGAACATATTTTGTCCATCAAACTTGTTAAAAATAAAGAGAGAGAGAGAGAAAGAGAAATTGACCCACCTCACGGACGTACCCTCTTGACCCGTGTCTCCTTAGTAAATCGTGTATGTGCGTTTGTGTGTGTTTGTATGGGTGTGGGTGAATGATTTCTGGAATAAAACTATTAAAAAAAATGCTCTGAAGTTTCTTCGGCGCAATCGAGTTTTCTGTACAGCCGCTACAGCGTATAATCAAGGCCACCGAAAATAGATCTATCTTTCGGTGGTCTCGGTATAATGCTCCATGAGCCGCGGCCCATGAAACTTTAACCACGGCACCGTGGTGGCCTATCCCATATCGTTGCCAGAAGCACGATTATGGCTAGTTTTAACCATAAATAAAATAAAAACTATTGAGGCTAGAGGGCTGCAATTTGGTATGTTTGATAACTGGAGGGTGGATGACCAACATACCAATTTGCAGCCCTCTAGCCTCAGTAGTTTTTAAGATCTGAGGACGGACAGAAAAAGTGCGGACGGCCAGACAAAGCCGGCACAATAGTTTTCTTTTACAGAAAACTGAAAAATAGGAAAATGATTCCCTTTCCATCTCCGTCCTTGTTACTTGTGATGTTTGGCGCCCGGGAGCATTTTGGGGGCGGGGAGAGAGAGGGGGACGGAGGCGGCGAGAAAGGAAGGAAGGAATTGGGGAGAGAGAATTTGGGAGAAATCGGTTGACTTTTGGTTCTTTTTTCTGTACCTGTGTTCTGTTTTTGGGAGTGTGTGTGTGTTTTTTTTTGTTGGTGGGGGGCGCTGTTAGTGGTTTTAAACACACACATTTTATATATATATATATATATATAGAGAGAGAGAGAGAGAGAGAGAGAGAGAGAAATATACTGCAGTCTGGCATGGGTAGGCTATTCTTCTACACATATAACTATCATTATCTCCATAGTTCCAAAGCACTTTCACTCTTAAATGCTGTTTCCAACCATCGTTCACATTGTAATCATAGTTATTTCTTTATCCTGACTATTATCTATATTACTATTTTCTATCAGCGATTATTTCTTAACCTGATTTATGTGGCGTCCTGGTAATTTTATTTGTAAATGTCATTATTTAATCTATATTTTTATTTGGTTTTTATCAATATTGAAAAGAACGTTATTACGGGAATGATACGTGTCTTGGACGCACTTGGTACAGGTTTAGTTCTCGGAACAGACTTATTATTATTATTATTATTATTATTATTATTATTATTATTATTATTATTATTATTATTATTATTATTACTGGACGCACTTGGTACAGGTATGGTTCTCAGGAGAGACTTATTATTATTATTATTATTATTATTATTATTATTATTATTATTATTATTATTATTATTATTACTGGTCGCATTATTATGGTTCTCAGGAGAGACATTATTATTATTATATTATTATTATTATTATTATTATTATTATTATTATTATTATTATTATTATTACTGGTCGCACTTGGTACAGGTATGGTTCTCATGGAAGACATTATTATTATTATTATTATTATTATTATTATTATTATTATTATTATTATTACTGGACGCACCTGGTACAGGTATAATTCTCAGGAAGACTGACAGATGCAGGGAATTTTACTCCTAGATGCAAGTGACGGGGGTGGGGAGGGAAGGACCAACTCTGAGAAGGGTATAGCACCTGTTTCGAATGTTACAAATATCAAAATTTTGCAAGTTGTCATACGAAAGCAAACATATAAAAACAGTGAGTTATATTTTCTCAAAGGAAAGAAATTTAGAACACTGTAGTAATCCATTTTTTAGAATTGCAAGTTCGATGTTAGGCCTAGATGTTAAACATTCGTGAAAAAGACCAATTTTCACAGTGTAGCTTCTATTTCAAATGTCGCAAAGATTAGAGACTTTGGAAAAATCATCATACGAAAGCAAATTTATAAAGAACGTGCGATATATCTTCTCCAATTACTATAAATACAGAAGGCTGCACTAACCATTTTCTCGATACGAAAACTGTGCCGCTAGACCTATACCAAAAACCGTACGATTCTGCCATCTATAATGGCTCGTTCGCAGGCCTCTTTCTTCCCCGAATTGCAACCGGGGTAACAGCAATTCGGACTTCAATACAGCAGCACAACAGCAGCAGAAACAGCAGCAGCAGCAGCAGCAGCAGAATTTTGTCCAGCACCCGAGACAATGGCGCCAAACGTATCCGCGTATACCCAAGATATCTCGGTTCATAGAGAGCCGATATCCATTATTGGGGAACTTGGCGCACATATATATATATATTGCAAGTCTCTCTCTCTCTCTCTCTCTCTCTCTCTCTCTCTCTCTCTCGTCAGTGTCAGGGCAGGTAACTGACGGTAGGTGTGACAAGTCAGTAATCTTTTTCTGACGTTCGGGAAACTGACACCAGCTGCGTTCAGCTTCCAGACATTGGTTTTCCATCCAATAGGCCGATGTTCTCTCTCTCTCTCTCTCTCTCTCTCTCTCTCTCTCTCTCTCTCTCTCTCTCTCTCTCTCTCAGCTACCTGGTCTTAAACAACAAAAATTTAAAAAACCCAGTAGAGAGAGAGAGACAGACAGACATAGAAATGAGAGAGAGAGAACGAGAGAATAAGAGAGAGAGAAAGAGAGAAATAGCAAGATAGATGGATAAAGAAAGAAACAGAGAGATAAAAATGAGAGAGAGAGAGAGAGAGAGGGAGATAGATAGAGAGAGAGAGAAAGAAAGACAGAAAGAGAACGAGAGAATAAGAGAGATAGAGAAAAAGAGAGACAGAGAGAGCGAGAGAGAAAGAGAGGGAGAGAAAGGTAGAGAGAGAGAGAGAGAGATAGCAAAATAGATAGATAGATAGATGGATAAAGAAAGACAGAGAGAGAGAGAGGGAGATAAAAATGAGAGAGAGAGAGAGAGAGAGAGAAAGAGAAAGAGAACGAGAGATAAAGATAGAGAAAGAGAGAGAGACAAACAGAGAGAGAGAGAAATAGGGAAATGCAGATAGATAGATAGATAGAGAGATCGATTAACAGACAGAGTTAGAGAGAAGAGAGAGAGAGAGAGAGAGAGAGAGAGGAACCGGAAACCATATTGACTGCTCCCCAACCGTTCCTTTCAAGCCAATCAGGTTCGTGCCCCGAATGTGCAGTACACTTCCGTCCGCACGCCGCGTGTGTGTAAAATTATCGAGTATTTTGTCAATTCTGCCGTAGAGGAATTGATGGGGGTATGGCGGGGTATTGAAAGGGCTTGGGGTGGGTTTTTTTATATGCTTTCTGTGTAGTTTTTTTAATATGTGAGGGTATTTCTTTGGTGGAGAAGTTCAATGTTAGATTATGAAGATTTGTGTATGTATGTATGTATGTATGTATGTATATGTATGTGTATATATATATGTATGTATATATATATATGTATATATATATATATATATATATATATATATATATATATATATATATATATATATATATATATATATATATATATATATATATGATCTCGAATACCTATCTGTCTCGAATATCTGTCTTGAATATCTATCTATCTATCTATCTATCTATCTATCTATCTATCTTTTCTTTCATCTACTATCGGCATTTCTGCCTCACCCTTTAAGCATCGGCGTTCCGACATTCACTCCTTCGTTTCCTCTTTCAGTAAAAAATTTAAAAAATAAAAAGAAAACTTTTCTCTTTTCATTTTTGTTTCTCCTTCCGTCCTCTGGTCGATACTATAGGACACCTCGCAGTGTCAGGTGATGAAGAAGAAGAAGAAGAAGAAGAAGAAGAAGAAGAAGAAGAAGGAGGAGGAGGAGGAGGAGGAGGAGGAGGAGGAGAAGAGAAGAAGAAGAAGTATGACTGTATTGCTACAGTATTCAATACAGTTTCAAGGTACAGTCGAGGAAAAGGCAGTCAGAGATTACAGTTCAGTTCGTGAACTGTTGTAACTACTTGAGCAAATGTAGTCTCATGCTATAAGATTTTGTGTCAGGATTCAAGTAGCTCGGTGGATTGTATGTGTGTGTGTGTTGTGTGGTTGTGTGTGTATGTATATGTGTGTGTGTGTGTGTGGAAGGGTAATGCTACAGTTATCAGTACAGTTACAGTCAAGCAAAGCAGTCAGAGATTACAGTTTGGTGCGTGAACTGTAACCAGTAACTCGCGTAGACTAGAACATTAAGTTTTTGTGTCAAGATTTGCTAAATCCATTCAGAACAGCTCAGTGGATTGCGTGTGCGTGTGTGTGTATATGTGTGTGTGTGTGTGTAGGAGGGTTTTTGAAGGGGTTTTGGAGGGGGAAGGGGGAGGGGAGAGAGAGAGAGCCACTTTCCTCTGTAGATGGAATTCTCTTGTAGTTTCAGATTTTTGCTCCTGTTTCCCAGACTCTCCGATTGGTAAGAAAATTCTTTTGCTGCTAAATTCCTTCCTTTGAACTTTAGTACTGATTGCATTCCTTTTTTTTTTTAGTTCTCTGTAAAAGAAAACTGTTGTACCGGCTTCGTCTGTCCGTCCGCACTTTTTCTGTCCGCCCTCAGATCTTAAAATCTACTGAGGCTAGAGGGCTGCAAATTGGTATGTTGATCAATCACCCTCCAATAATCAAACATACCAAATTGCAGCCCTCTAGTCTCAATAGTTTTTATTTTATTTAATGTTAAAGTTAGCCAAAATCGTGCTTCTGGCAACGATATAGGATAGGCAACCACCGGGGTCGTGGTTAAAGTTTCATGGGCCGCGGCTCATACATTATCATACCGAGACCACAGAAAGATAGGTATATTTTCGGTGGCCTTGATTATACGCTTTGGCGACTGTACGGAAAACTCGATTGCTCCGAAGAAACTTCGGCGCATTTTTTACGTTTTATATTTGACTTCGTTTTATAACATTCTGGTTGGTGTATATCTTAGTTTTTTACGCTTGTGAACATACGCAAACATACACACAAACGCAAGAACATACTAACGGATATAATTGGTGAATCTGATCCATGAGCTTAACCAGGGATTCATCTGCGATCTCTGATTAAAATCACTTTGTATTTCCCTTTGTGGTTCAACCAGCAAATGGTCAATATATGTATATATATATATATATATATATATATATATATATATATATATATATATATATATATATATATATATATATATATATATATATATATAAAAAAGTCTTTTTTCCTGCACTTCTCATCAGTCTAGCTACAACTACCAATCCAGTCTTCTATCAGTAATATTCCGTGGGACGCTTTACTAAACTAAAGCAATCCTCCCTGTATTTTAATAGTTTAATTACATTTCTATTTATTTGTTTATTAATTTGTCGTGGTATTTTTTCTTTTCTAATAACTGATCTCTTCTTTCTGTATTTCTTAATACCTTATGTTACTTCTTTTCAAATGAACGCTGTAATATTCTTTGTAAGCTTGAATTTCAAAACAGCGGCCCCTTTTTTGGGCTTGGTCCATATGAATAGGGGTTTATCTTCTCAGTAATAATAATTTTATAATAATAATAATAGCAGATCTAAGACGGTTCCAACTTCGTTTTCCAAAAAGATTATAAAGGCATTTGAGAAAAAAAAATTGGTTACATTAAGTTACAGTATCCTTCGGCCTAAATATTTTAAAGACTATTTTGATGTTATAAAATCAGTCTTTGAAGAATAATAAAAAATAACTTATTTCCTCTTATTCTACGATGTTTTCCGTGTCCGAAATCAACTGCAAAGATGTTTTATGCAGCAATATATCAATTTCAATCTTCCGTTTGCGTGTAGGGGCTTCGTGGTTTATAGCCGTTTGTTGGAAGATAAACCTGATCTTTTAATAGTCTTCCCGAATTCGCGAGGTCGATATATCGCTTTTTTTTTTTTAATATCACGTGAAGATTATAAGTTTATTCGTTTCTGATTAGAGAAATCAATCATTTTCGAAATGTTCGTTTCGTGATCTGAGAATGGAGACGTTGCTTTGGAAACTGGGGTTAAACCAGGTCTACTTAAAGAAAAAAAAAACTTTTTAATGCAAAAGAGAGAAAAAAAAACCTTGTTAAAAAAACACGCTGATGGAGAAAATAACGAAAAACAAAAAATTAAAACAACAACTCATATCCTAGGAGTAAAATGCACTCAGCTTAGATTAAAATTAAAACTGTTGAAAGCAAAAAAACAAAAAAAAAGTTGCCCAAAAAAACACACGCAAATGTATGAAATAACACGCTGGTATGGAAAATAATAACGAAAAACAAACAAATAAAACAACAACACATATCCTAGGAGTAAAATGCACTTAGCTTAGATAAAAAAAAAACTGTTGAAAGCAAAAAAACAAAAAAAAGTAGCCAAAAAAAACACACGCAAATGTATGAAATAATAACGAAAAACAAAAAAAATGAAAACGCTGATATGTATCCCAGGAACAAAATGCATTCAGCTTAAGGACAAAATCAAGAAAAGGTTTTTCATGCGAGAAAGAAAAAACTTGCCAAAAAAAAAGCACAGGTTAATGCAGAAAATATAAAAAAAAAAATCAATGGAAAACGCCAAAGCATATCCTAGGAGTTGGATACTCTCAGCTTACCAAAAAAATATACAAATTGTTTTTAACTTTTGATTGGAAGAAACAGAAAAAAACTACCCCCCCAAAAAAACACGTTAATGTAGAAAATAAGGAGAAACAAAATAAAAACGTTAAAGAACTAAAATTTCAAAAACCTCTGAATGGAAGTAACTGAAAAAAAACTGCCCCCACAAAAGCACACTAAAATGTAGAAAATAATAAGGAGAAACAAAATAAAAACATTAAAGCATATCCTAGGAATAAAATACTCTCAACTTACAAAAAAAAATAACTAAAATTTGAAAAAAACCCTAAACGCAAGAATCGGAAAAAACATGCCCCTAAAAAACACACACGTCAATGTATAAAATAATAACGCGAAACAAAACTTAAAACGTTAGAGCATATCCTAGGAGAAGAATACTCTCAACTTACAAAAAAAAAAAAAAAACTAAAATTCAAAAAATCTTTGAGCGCAAGAAAAACTCCCAAAACGATGTCCCTCCATTTAAGCCGGGAAATGCCCTCCAAGGGGCCTTTTCAGAGTGGCTGGAATAGGACAGTTTTCCTTCCCCCACTTCCTCCGCCCCCGTGGGCGTAGTAGGATACCGTCCGCCCTGGGAGTGATCCTACAAGACTTTATAAGGCTAAGGATACCTCCGGCAAATTTTCTTCAGTTTTATATATATTCATTGAAGAAATTCGAAGTGATGAATTTTGGGAAATTGTTTTGAAGTTTTGGGAATAAATTGACACAGGTGAAGATTAGGAAAAATATCCATTTCTGGTGAAATTTAAAAATAAAACAAATTTCGTTCGGTTATATTTATTTTTAATGAAGAAATTCAAATTGATGAATTTTGGGAAATTGTTTCGAAGTCTTAGGGAATAAATTGACGTAGGTAAAGGCTGGGAAAAATATCTATTTCTGGTGAAATTTGAAAATAAACCACAAATTTCTTTCGGTTATATTTATACTTTATTATAAAAATTCAAGTTATGAATTTTTGGGAATTGTTTTGAAGTTTTGGGAATAAATTGACACAGGTGAAGATTATGAAAAATATCCATTACTGGTGAAATTTAAAAATAAAACTCAAATTTCTTTCGGTTATATTTATATTTATTAAAAAAAATTCGAAGTGATGAATTTTGGGAAATGTTTTGAAGTCTTAAGGAATAGATTGATACAGGTGATAGTTATGAAAAATAGCCATTTCTGGCGAAATTTAAACATGAAACACAAATTTCGTTCGGTTATATTTATATTCATTGAAGAAATTCAAATGAACGATTTCTGGAAATTGTTTTGAAGTTTTGGGAATAAATTGATATAGGTGAAGATTAGGAAAAATATCCATTTCTGGTGAAATTTTAAAATAAAACACAAATCTCCTTGGATTATATTTATAATTTATTGAAGAAATTCGAAGTGATGAATTTTGGGAAATCTTTCGAAGTCTCAGGGAATAAGTTGACAAAGGTGAAGGTTATGAAAAATGCCCATTTCTGGTGAAATTTAAGAATAAAACAAAACTTCATTCGGTTATATTTATATCTACTGAAAAAATCAAAACTGATAATTTCTGGAAATTGTTTTGAAGTCTTAAGGAATAAACTGACTTAGGTGAAGGTTAGAAAAAATATCCATTTCTGGTGAAATCAAAAGGCAAAAGTATATTTTGTTTATTAGAGTAAATTTCCTTGACGTTTCAGCTCCTGCTCAAGAATAGGTACAAAATAAAAGGCTATATTTAAAAAAAAAAAATTTTATTTCCAATTAAATTTTCAAAACTTTCGTTTGGCATCACAACATTCGCAGGGGTCAGAATCCCAAAATAGGTCGTCACAACATTCGTAGGGGGTTAGAATCTCAAAATGGATCGTCACAACGTTCGCAGGGGTCAGAATCCCAAAATGGATCGTCACAACATTCGCCGGGGTCAGAATCCCAAAATGGATCGTCACCATTCGCAGAGGTCAGAATCCCAAAATGGATCGCCACCATTCGCAGAGGTCAAAATCCCAAAATGGATCATCACACCATTCGCAAAGGTCAAAATCCCAAAATGGATCATCACAACATTCGCAAAGGTCAGAATCCCAAAATGGATCGTCACACCATTCGCAGGGGTCAGAATCCCAAAATGGATCGTCACAACATTCGCAGAGGTCAGAATCCCAAAACGGATCGTCACAACATTGGCAGTGATTAAAAAGATTCCAAAACAGAGCCTTGCCATATTCGTATGGATCATCCGAGTCCCAAAACGGATCGTCACCATATTCGTATGGATCATCCGAGTCCCAAAACGGATCGTCACCATATTCGTTTGGATCATAAGGATCCGGGTCTCCCAGATCCTCCTCTGGGCAAGGGCTGCCCCTGTATGGATCATAGGGCTTACGCCTGTTGAGGATTATGGAAACCAGAGCGGTGCGAAGCCCTTCGCTCTCTAGACTCCTGTAGGATGCCGGCCAGTTCCTCCGCTTGTTGAGGGCGTGGATCAAGTGTATCAGCGCCACGCCCAGACACTTGAGGCGAAGGGCGTCCCTCTCCTTCTTCAGGCATTCGGTCAGCTTGCCCTTCCTGGGTAGCCTCTTCTGTGACGCTTCCTTCGTCAGGTTCTCGCCCTCGATTCGTCTCGTCTCGTGGTTCAGGGCGAATGTTCGGCGTCCCTCCGCCCAGTTTTCTCTCCCTGCTTCGCGCGAGTCCTCGATTCTGTTCTCCTGGCTCTCCGGACCTTCGCCTCCTTCGTCGTCCTGACAATTTTCCTTGTGGGTGAGGGGCGCTTTGTCCTGTAGCTGATCCTTAGGTCTAGCAGCGGTTGCAGTCTCCCTCTTAGGTCTGTCAGCATTTGCAGTCTCCCTCTTAGGTCTATCAGCATTTACAATCTCCTTCTCAGGTCTATCAGCATTTGCAATCTCCTTCTTAGGTCTATCAGCATTTGCAGTCTCCCTCTTAGGTCTATCAGCATTTGCAATCTCCCTCTTAGGTCTATCAGCATTTGCAATCTCCTTCTTAGGTCTATCACCATTTGCAGTCTCCCTCTTAGGTCTATCAGCATTTGCAATCTCTGTAGGTCTATCAGCATCTGCAATCTCCTTCTTAGGTCTATCAGCATTTGCAATCTCCTTCTTAGGTCTGTCAGCATTTGCAGTCTCCTTCTTAGGTCTATCAGCATTTGCAGTCTCCTTCTTAGGTCTATCAGCATTTGCAATCTCCTTCTTAGGTCTATCAGCATTTGCAATCTCCTTCTTAGGTCTATCAGCATTTGCAATCTCCTCTTAGGTCTATCAGCATTTGCAATCTCCTTCATAAGTCTATCAGCATTTGCAATCTCCCTCCTAGGCCTATCAGATGCAGCCTCCAGTTCCTCTGAATCCTTACAACGGCGTAACATCACACTGCCTAACACTGCTCCGAGTCCTACCAGGACCGCGACGAAGGCGGGTGTCCCAAGGGCAGGGTGCAGTCCTGTCAGACCGCCCATCAACAATAGACTCACAACTCCAGCTGTCACAATGAAACAGAAGAGGAACATTGTTTGATTTCCTGTTATCTCACACGAAGCTCTGATCTCTTTAAGTACTGCCTCGGAGGATCGGCAATTGGTTAATCTTAGCCAAAAATGGGAAATAATATATTTTGAAAGGTATTTCGATTTTTCCTTAAATTCCTGAAGGGCTCTCTCTCTCTCTCTCTCTCTCTCTCTCTCTCTCTCTCTCTCTCTCTCTTTCACACAGATTGGGGAACTTGGAGCATAGGTATTGCAGAGCATAAGGGCTCGGCTGTCTCTCTCTCTCTCTCTCTCTCTAAGGTTGGGGAACTAGGCTCATATATATTTTGCAAGGCGTAAGGTCTCTCTCTCTCTCTCTCTCTCTCTCTCTCTCTCTCTCTCTCTCTAAGGTTGGGGAACTAGGCTCATATATATTTTTGCAAGGCGAAAGGTCTCTCTCTCTCTCTCTCTCTCTCTCTCTCTCTCTCTCTCTCTCTCTCTCTCTAAGGTTGGGGAACTAGGCTCATATATATTTTGCAAGGCGTAAGGTCTCTCTCTCTCTCTCTCTCTCTCTCTCTCTCTCTCTCTCTCTCTCTCTCTCTCTCTCTCTCTCTCTCTCTCTAAGGTTGGGAACTAGGCTCATATATATTTTGCAAGGCGTAAGGTCTCTCTCTCTCTCTCTCTCTCTCTCTCTCTCTCTCTCTCTCTCTCTCTCTCTCTCTCTCTCTCATACCCTTGTTTTAGTAGTTTTTCCTTTTTGTTGTAAAATATAATGTACAAAAGAATATGACATCTTTAATAGTATGAAGTATGATATATTTATCATTAAATACATGTACTGTATGCCAATAATGTCATATACATAATGTATATGAAATTGTTCGTAATATCAATAGGGGGAATTTTTTATATATATATAAATCACGAAGTATTTGTTTATGAAATCATTGAATACAAATATTTTACAACCGACGGGACACTGAAAAATTGGAAGTAGTTGTACATTTGAAAAGAATAGTTCAAATATATACTATAAATATTGATATGACAATTCTCAGTCGATTCCAACATGGCGGCACAAACTGTCAAACTGTCAATTGTCAGGACCAGCTCCAGGTTAGCAAAATGTCGTACTGCATACGTGAAAATCTGGATAAAATTCTTTTATGAGAGTTTTAGTCTAATTTAAAAGATTTATTAAGGAAATAAATTATTTTATTATGGAAATACAATTCAAATTACGGTATGATATTCAGGCAATCAATTGTTTATTGCTTTAAAAAAGTGAAAACTTCTTACGTCCGCCAGCTACTAATCGAAAGCCTTGCAACTGAATCTCTCAAAGAAAAAGGGTAGGGATAAAATCGATAAAAATCACTCAAAAATTTTTTGATATCGACGACATTTAGTGTTCCGTTAATTTAACCAAACCATTAAATGATATTCGTAAACAATATTGCAATCTTATCACAATCACAGTCATGTGATTTTCGAGTTCCGGCTTAATCTTATAATTAGCCATGATGTAATTTACAGCAAATATATCGTACATTCCTTTAAAAATAAAATCCAAAGATTTTTTTATCGGTAAAATCCATGTAAATTATACGTAATTACAAACGAGAGGTCAAGAAACCTTTAAATTGTAGAATTAACTATAAATACGTACAAATTATCGCTTAATTCTGTTTTATAACAAAACACATGCAGATGTTGAGGAAACGTCTGTACTTTAGACGGATATTTCTCTCGTATAATTCAGGGATATATTGTCAAACCACGTTTCTCAGCCTATTGAGAATAAGTGCAATTCCTCTACAGTTACAACATTGACTCAGGTCAATACCTTACCTATGACTTGCAAATCCCAGTGTGTTCCTCGTTCAATGTATTACAAAAGTCTAAATATTGTACAGGGCTTCGTTTCAGATTCAAAAGTCAAGGTTTCTTTCAAGTTTCAGCCATCCAAGAACTTCAAAGTCTAGTTTCAGCTCATATCATATCTGCATTGATTCCAACCTAGCCTAGTGTTTCCCATACTCAGGTTTCCCAAGTTTCCCCTAATTTTAAAGTCGATGACTCTTCTTCCATACGCCTCGACATTTCTGTGTAAAATAATTATATTACTTTAGATTTAAACTCACAATTTAGAAGTGATCTCAACGTGATTATTGACTATAAACGCTTCCCTTAGTTTTCTCGCTGTACCAAATTTATGAAATATATGAGCTTGCAAAACCGTATCTCACACTTTCATACATTCAGTGTGTCATATTAACTGTGGTTATTTATCTGTTTGGAAGCCAGGGATTCGTGATGGCTTTCGATAACTAACCTCATAATTATGCTCATTTATACTTCATAAGCTTTTTATCGTGTAATTATATATATATATATATATATATATATATATATATATATATATATATATATATATATATATATATATATATGACACTTCAATAAATGTTACGTTTTCTGCTTGACACATTTGAATATATACGATACATTTTGGAAAGTCATTTCTAACACAGGTGTTAACGATAGAATTTGGTTTAGTATATAGAGTTTATTAGAAAAATATAGTATACAAAATGACTACATTAGAAGTACAAAAGGGTTCTGTTAATAATGTTTCCTATGAAACTCGATATAGAAAATGTACAAAAATTAGGCCTAGTCGATCTCTTCAATCGCCGGTCCTCGGCCAGAGTAGGCCGGGTTGTTACTGGAACCGCAAATCCTGGCAACGAGCGGCTTCCAGCTTGCTTCCAGTTTGCTTCCAGCTTCCTCACCTCCAGCTGGTGCTTACTAGAAACGTTTTCCTCTGTCAGTGTACCCCTCAGGTTCAGGCACAAGGATTCCAGCTGGTTCTTGGAATCGATTCTTTCCTCCTGCCGGGAGACCTCTGCAGCGTACTTCTCTGCCTCTTGAACCGTGCGTTCGATGTCCTCCTGACTCAGGCGCCCTTTGTCGTTGGTGATTGTGATCTCGTTCGATTTCCCGGAGGACTTATCGACGGCAAAAACGTTCAGTATCCCGTCGGCGTCGATGCCGGAGGTGACCTCGATCTGGGGAACTCCCCGAGGTGCTGGAGGGATGCCCGTCAGGTTAAACTTCCCAAGGAGGGTGTTGTCTTTGGTCAATGCCCTTTCACCCCCGTACACCTGGATGGTGACACCAGGCTGATTGTTTTAGTAAGTGGTGAAGATGTGTGAATGCCTGGTGGGGATTGTAGGGTTTCGCTTGATTAGTGGTGACATGACACCACCTGCCGTTTCAGTGCCCAAAGAACGAGGGGCAACGTCGAGAAGAAGGAGGTCCTTGACCTCTTCTGACTGGTCTTCCGGAAGGAGGGCTCCCTGCACAGCTGCCCCATAGGCTGCAGCCTCGTCAGGATTGATGGATTTGTTTAGTTCCTTCCCAGTGAAGAAGTCTTGCAGCATTTTCTGCCTTAGTGCGCGCTTGTTTCCACTGATGTCCCTCTTGTACTTCCTCTGGAATTCCTGCATGAAATGATTCACCAGACGGTTGTCAAAGTCTTCTCCTCCCAGGTGGGTGTCACCAGCTGTTGCTTTCACTTCAAAGACCCCATCATCGATGCTCAGAATCGACACATCAAAAGTGCCACCGCCCAAATCGAAGATCAGTACATTACGCTCCTTTCCTTGACCAGCCTTCTTGTCTAAGCCATAGGCAATTGCAGCAGCTGTAGGCTCATTGATAATTCTTAGTACATTCAACCCTGCAATGATCCCTGCATCCTTGGCAGCCTGTCTCTGAGAGTCATTGAAGTAAGCAGGAACTGTGATGACAGAGTCCAAAACTTTCTTTCCCAAGTAGGGTTCTGCTGTCTCCTTTATCTTGGTCAGTACCATTGAGGAAATCTCCTCTGGGTTGAAGGTCTTAATTACTCCCCTGTGCTCCACCTGTAGCTTTTGCTTGCCATATTCACTGACCACCTTAAAAGGCCAATGTTTGATGTCATTCTGGACTGTAGGGTCGTCGAATTTCCTCCCAATCAACCTCTTGGCATCAAAGACAGTGTTGGTGGGGTTGGTGGCTGCCTGGTTCTTGGCTGGATCTCCAGTGAGTCTCTGTTTCATTGAAGGCCACATAAGAAGGCATGGTTCTGTTTCCCTGGTCATTGGCAATGATCACTCTTGCCATTCTCGAACACGCCCACGCAAGAGTAGATGGTTCCCAGGTCAATGCCGATTGCTGGAGCTGCCATTTCTTGTTCAATAGTCTCAGTCTTGACAGGAAAACAGGTATACAGTATTGACAGGAAAACAAATGGGCCTAGACTTCCTTCACTTGACACGAGATATATATCCATTCCTTCACTTCAGATAGTTAATACTGATTACTTGCTCTCTCAAGATAAATCTCTACTTCACTTGTGAGAAATTCACTTTATTTTAAGCTTGCTGTGTATCTTGTGTACTCTTCGCCTGCTAGTGTATGTCTGATTGTAACAGTCTGCCTTCTCCTGCCTTATACAGAACCAGTTTTCTATGTTATTTCTGTACCGTTCTAGATTTTAGAGGAAAACTCTTTCCGTTAGACCCACTAGATGTTACCAGAAGTTGCAATGGCTATTTTTTTTATTTGTTTGCTTATTTTTGTATTTGGAAAACAATAATTTACCTTCTAATTACATAAACAACAGGGAAATCAGTCTGAGTAATCACAGCAATGTAAAGAATCAACGCTATTTATTTCTGTTGTGTTTTAAAGAGATGAAATTAGTATCTATCAACACACGAATGGCGTCGTGTCATTATTCGAGAACTTTTCCAACTCGGTCTCGTTTGTTCCCGGAGTAAAATATTTAATTGAATAAATGACGTGATAAACAGACCAACAAATCGTTCACACATTGCTCAAAGGCGCAAAGAAACACAAACATTAATATGATACAAAATTAACTGATAACTAGTACTATGTAGAAAACAGTAGTAACTGTCGTAACAGTAATGATTGGTCGTTAACCTTTATTTTTTTTGCAAAAGAACAATGGTTACCCAACCAATTTGGTCTTTAGATATATTAGGCTATTTCTAGAAAATGTTTACAGTCCTCAAGCGCCAATTGTCACAGTTCCTAAACTAGTTGCTCTTTTTACTGCAATTTGACTTACATTGGTTAATCGATTAAGCAACTTGAAAGGGAATTGAAATACTGTTTTGACAGATTTTATCCACAGCTTACTTTTAGAATTCAATTTTAGTCATGATTTTACCATAAAATAGCCTACTACCTTTCAAAGATAAACTGCCTGATTTATTGCGTTCTGGTATTGTTTATTACTATACGTGCCCCAACTGCCAAGTTGGGTATTTGGGTAGTTCCATAAAGGTTCTCAAAACGAGATACTACTGCTGCCTGCATTCAGGGGTCAGTGACAGACTTCCATCCGTGAAAACTGCAGCAGACGCATTCAGGCAAAGACTAAGTATAAGTGATTTTGAAATTGTAGATTCTTGGTCAATTTTGTCTGATTTAATGATTTTAGAATCTATCTGTATTCGCAGACTTAAGCCACAACTCGACCAAGATCAGCCTTCCTTTCCATCATCCATTTTTAGGTTTCTGTACAAGAAAACTATTGTGCCGGTTTTGTCTGTCCGTCCGCACTTTTTCTGCCGGGGCAGTTATCTGTCCGCCCTCAGATCTTAAAAACTACTGAGGCTAGAGGGCTGCAAATTGGTATGTTGATCATCCACCCTCCAATCATCGAACGTACCAAATTGCAGCCCTCTAGCCTTAGCAGTTTTTATTTTATTTGAGGTTAAAGTTAGCCATAATCGTGCTTCTGGCAACGATATAGGATAGACCACCACCGGGCTTTGGTTAAGTTTCATGGGCAGCGGCTCATACAGCATTACACCGAGGCCACCGAAAGATAGGTCTGTTTTCGGTGGCCTTGATTATACGCTGTAGCGGCTGTACGGAAAACTCGATTGCGACGAAGAAACTTCGGCGCATTTTTTACTTGTGTGTATTTTATTTGATGCCTAAACTTTGTTATTTCTCTTAAGTTTGTTTTTCTTAGTTTTATAAATGACCATTGTAATGCACTAAATTAGTTTTTATTCTCGAATGTGAACTTTCTTTGATTTGTACTTTACTAGTATAAAAAAATTATGTTGTGCTGTTTTGCCCGCAAATAAAAATAGGTCTAGATAACCTCTTCACAAAGGCAGTAACCTAGACAGCATTCTAGGCCTATGGTGAGCCTAGGATTAATGTCATATCTCCCACCAGCTCGCATTTTGGAATCACATAATGTGATGTATGTATTTGCATAATGCTGTAATGCAGGCAAACAATAAAATATAATAATTACACGTAATAACACCAGAGATAATCAAATCCTAATCGATTTTTATCTCGTTAAGTTCTTTATAGATAAAATCGATTAGAATTTGATTACTTCTGGTTTTATTGCGCGTAATTATTACATTGTATTGTTTGTCTGCCTTACAGCATTATCCAGATACATACATATTATGTGATTCCAAATTGGGGGCTGGTGGTAGATGTGGTACTAATCCTTATAGGCCCACCATAGGCCTGGGACGTTGTCTAGGCCTAGACCTATTTTCATTTATGGGGTAGTTGTATCTCCAGAATAAACAATATCTATGTAAACCTTTGTGAAGATTGTAAATACTTTGTCTTACCTCTCATTGCCACTGTAAACATTTTCGGAAGCATGATTAGTCTAGTATTTCACTACCCAAGGACTTAATACCCTGGGCCAGCCCACAGCCCAATTCTCTCTCTCTCTCTCTCTCTCTCTCTCTCTCTCTCTCTCTCTCTCTCTCTCTCTCTCTCTCTCTCTCTCACATCTAAATCAGCCAATCACATTTACAAATAAAAAAGGTTTTTGAAATAATTGGGTGCTACAAATGATCACCATAAACATAAGTAAAAAAAATGGATTCAATTTTAAAACTTAATGTATTTAAATGGTTCCATAACCCACGATACAGGAATGTGGTGAAGTCTATATTTTATACACACACACATACACACACACACACACACACACACACACACACACACACACACACACATATATATATATATATATATATATATATATATATATATATATATATATATATATATATATTATCATTAAGATTTTTTCTCAATTTTATTATTTCTATAATAGATTTTTTATTTATTTTTCCCGTTTTTATATTTCTCATTTATGTTGTTATCTAAATCTTCAGTATTATTATTTTGTCATTATTTTTCATGGGGGGGGCCACGTGCCCAGGTTCCCCCTCCCCCCAAACTGGATCCGGTAGTGTCAGTGAGTCAGCTTTAAGCTGACATTCGAGTCCACTTATTTCAAAGAAGCCAAAAGATTTAGAGAGTTTTATAGACATTCTTGATTATTAAATATTGAATATTCTGGCTTCAAATGATGGATGGTGTTTTATGGAATATTTCGCCAAGATGTCTTTGTTAAATGGCGTTTATATTAGTATTTTGACAGCAATGTGATTTTAGCAAATTCTTTGACCGAAGTTACCAGTAACGAAATAATCAATTAGATTACTTCGATAATCAGATAATTATGCAATGAATAATTTCGTATGAAGTAGCCTCGATGTAAAAAAAAAAAAAAAAAGTAACAAATGCGTCTTAGTTTCTTCGGCGCAACCGAGTTTTCTGTACAGTGTATAATCAAGGCCACCGAAAATTGATCTATCCTTCGGTGGTCTCTGTATAATGCTGTATGAGCAGCGCCCCATGAAACTTTAACCACGGACCGGTGGTGGCATGGCCTATATCGTTGCCAGACGCACGATTATAGCTAAAATTAACCTTAAATAAAGTATAAACTACTGAGGTTAGATGGCTGTAATTTGGTATGTTTGATGACTGGAGGGTGGATGATCAACGTACCAATTTGCAGCCCTCTAGCCTCTGTAGTTTTTAAGATCTGAGGGCGGACCGAAAATAGTGCGGACGGACAGACAAAGCCGGCACTACAATAGTTTTCTTATACAGAAAACTAATAAAACTGACCTGAGTTATAAAAAAAAACTACAGATGGGAAAAATAAACAGAAGAGAAGAGTTTTGACCAAACTTATCCACAATTGATAATACAATTACCCCGTTTTCTTAATATAATAATTATTTGATTGCCAGAGCAGATAAAGTCAGCCTTATCAGTGACAAAAATGTCTACCGGTTCAACTAAGTTCATACGTCATTTTAACATTCAAAAACTGACAAACAATCTTTTTAAAATCCATAACGCCCTGGAATCCGCGATTAAAGAAAAGGGTAATGGATTTTAAAACCCGTTCTGGCTACTTGTAGTCTTAATCAAGCAGGAATATAATCAAACGTAGTCACTGATAGCGCCTATCAGAGATAGCCGCTGATAAGACCAACGTCCGTCTTACTCGAACAACCACTTATCAGTCTCCCCCATCTTCAGTGCAATAACTCTAATTATATGAGAATTATTCTTGATTATTCGGCATTATAGGAAGTAGTAGTCGTTTATTAATTATAAAATGAGAAAAGGTGTCATGGAGATTCTTTGTTTACGTGAATGAAAAGAAAAGGACCCCGAAGTGAACGTTTTTCGACCTAGGTCTAGGGAGAGAGAGAGGCTTCCTCCTCGAGTGATCAAGAACTCTTTCCAGTCGCCGTATTACGGATTAAATTCAACTGATCCGTTTATAAAGAGTTGTATTCTGGATATTATACCAATTATGGAACTGAGAAGGATCCTTAAACTGAGGGGTTTCGGCGCTATCGGAAGTTTGGTGTTTTTAGTGAGCGTTCTCTCTGTGCTAGTCTGCGTTTTGTGGGTGCTCGAACTGTGGATGTTTTTTCTGTAGTTCTTCCCGTAACAGACAACAGACGGCTGTATTTTAATACTATTTAGATTTATTATCATCTATATTTAGTATTATGATCTAAAGAAGGCATTAACTAGGCCAGTACTTGTGTTAACATTGCTTGAAATGACAAAACATGAAGTGTTTGGATTTGTAAGAGTCACCCATAAATAATTTCAACAAAGAAAACTTTTAAACAAAGAAAACGTAAACGTATTTCATTGGATACTATTGTATTAATCGTCCTGCCATCAACTCGTCTTTTATTAATCACCTTCACATAAATTCGTCTTAATAAAACAATAACCGTGAGCTCTAGAGAATATTTAGGCATGAAAATTGTCTCTACGACATCCATTATAAATAACTGCCCTGGATAACGCGATAACGACGGTCTGCCTTTGCAAAACGACGTCTCTTTCGAAGGACCACAATCGACTCCACGAAAATGGTAAGTTTAAAGTTATATCCGTTTTGTTTTTGTTTTTCTCTTAAAAACCTAAATATTCATATATAATTGGACTTTGATATGATTACACATTAATGTAGTTTACAATAGTCGTTTAATTACTGTAGTAAAGTCTATTATAGGTCCATGATTGAGTTATTTTTCATTCTTGTGATTTTGTTTTAATTCTTGTTCATTCTTTCAAAAACTTAAAGATTTTCATATATAATTGGCCTCTAATATCATTACACATTAATATAGGTTACAATACTCATTAAATTAATGTATTAATGTCTGATAAGTGTAATACTGACCTATATCTTGAAAAGAGCACAATTATCTCATCGAAAATGGCAAGTTTGAAATGAAATCCGTCTAATTCTTGCTCTTTTTTTTTTTTAAACAAACTTACAAATTTATAAATATCTGGACTTTGATATGGTTACTCATTAATAAAGATTGCAGTAGTCATTAAATTACTGTAGTATTGTCTCTTATAAGTGTCAGATTACTCTGTTTTTCATTCTAGTTAATTAAAAATCATAGCATAAATGATTTTAAAGAAACAGAATTCACGGAGGTAGGCCTATGTCTTTTTCAACATGAGTATTGATGACAATAATCATAGACTTATTGTTGTAAGGTCTATTATAAGTGTCATCTTGCTTTATTTTTCAATCTTGTAATTAAAATTCATAGTATAAAACGATTTTCAAGAAACAGGATACACAGGGGTAGGCCTATGTCCTTCTTCAGTAAGAAAAGGAAAGAAAACCACATTAGTGTAGATTACTATAATCATGTAATTACTGTAGTAATGTCAACTATAAGTGTGATGCTGCTTTACTTTTAATTCTTGTAATTAAAAATCAAAGTATAAATGATTTCAAAGAAACAGAATTCATGTGGTATAGGCCTATGTCTTTTTCAGTAAGAAAAGTAAAGTAAGCCTCACTAGTATAGATTACAATAGTCATGGAAGTACTGTAGTAATGTCAGTTATAAGTGTGGTACTACTTTACTTTTCATTCTTGTAATTAAAAATCAAAGTATAAATGATTTTAAAGGAACATAATTCAAAGGGGTAGGCCTATATCTTTCAACATTGGTACAGATTACAATAGTCACGAAATTACTGTATTAAGGGTTTATTATAAGCGTCATACTGTTTTATTTTTCATTTTTATAATTAAAAAATCAAAGTATTAATGATTTTAAAGAATCAGAATTCAAGGGGGTAGGCCTATGCCTTTTTCAACATTGGTACAGATTACAATCGTCATGAAATTACTGTATTAATGGTTTATTATAAACGTCATACTGTTTTATTTTTCATTTTTATAATTAAAAAAAAGTTAAAGTAAAGAAACGGGATTAATGATTTTAAAGATTACAGTAGTGATGGAATTACTGTATTAAGGTCTATTATAAGCGTCATACTGTTTCATTTTTCATTTTTATAATTAAAAAAATTAAAGTATTAATGATTTTAAAGAAACCTGATTCTCAGGGGTTAGGCCTATGTCTTATTCTACATTAGTACAGATTACAATCGTCATAAAATTACTGTATTAAGGCTTATTATAAACGTCATACTGTTTCATTTTTCATTTTTATAATTAAAAAAATCAAAGTAGTAATGATTTTAAAGAAACAGGATTCACAGGGGTTAGGCCTATGTCATTTTTCAACAACAAAAGTATAGCAACCACAAATATATACGTGCAGTGGAACATCTTCCATCTTGCTCAACATCACGAGATAAACTTATCTGATAAAAGCATTGTTATCTTTTTCTGATAAGAACTGAAACAAAGGAACCAGTTTGTCAATTCAGGTACTATGCTCTCTTATCGTATTTCATAAAGAAAAAAATATTAAAAATAATTAATATAAAACCATTGTCTTCTTTTCTTGTTGAATTTTGTAAAAGTCTGAATGTGAAAAATAATTTAAATTTGAGAAGGTAAGTTTTTACCTATAAAGTAACTATATCAACTGAATATATATATATATATATATATATATATATATATATATATAATATATTATATTTTAGCTCGTTTGTCCGTCAATCTCCTCTTTATAATCTTATTTTAGATTTTGTCTGTCAATCTCCTCTTTCTTCTGATCCCTCTGCTCATTTACTGAGAGAGAGAGAGAGAGAGAGAGAGAGAGACACCCCTTGTTACCATTCTACATGACTACTCGACTGAGATAAAACGTCTTGCAAAAAAAAAAATAATTGATGGTATATATTGAGAAATATCGACTGCGGAAAAGTGTCTTCCAACACTTTAGAGTTTTACCGGGCGATGGGATAGAATAAAACCAGTTTCCCCACACGACGGAAGGGGATGGAATGGAACCAGTTAACCTATGTTGAGAAAAAGATTAGACTTACAGTAACTGCCCCGTTTGCTAGAACCGACATAGTCTAATATTTTGTGCTTGTTTTATTATTATTATTATTATTATTATTAGAAGAGACGCTTATTATTATTAATATTATTATTATCTTATTCTCTCTCTCTCTCTCTCCAATGTTATTTTCTCTCTCTCTCTCTCTCTCTCTCTCTCTCTCTCTCTCTGTTATAACCCACAACTTCCTAGCAACCAGAAACATAACTCACACATATCAACAGAAGCAGACTGGCTTTCAACACACCCCGGAGAGAGAGAGAGAGAGAGAGAGAGAGAGAGAGAGAGAGAGCAATCAAATGCCATTCCCCTCTCGACGAAAGATACATTCTCCCGAAGGCTGATAAAGACTGCCTCCGATTCACTCTAGGGGCCTTTAAATAGACCGGAGCGGTACAGGAAGTCTTTGGCGCCGAGTGTCCTTTGAATGGGGCCAAGTGAACTTTGAACTCTCTCTCTCTCTCTCTCTCTCTCTCTCTCTCTCTCTCTCTCTCTCTCTCTCTCTCTCTCTCTCTCTCTCTCTCGTCTTCTAGGTCTAGATGCTTTGGATGGAGCCAATTGACCTTTGAACTCTCTCTCTCTCTCTCTCTCTCTCTCTCTCTCTCGTTCTAGAACTTTAAATAGGGCTAAGTGAACTTTGAACTCTCTCTCTCTCTCTCTCTCTCTCTCTCTCTCTCTCTCTCTCTCTCTCTCTCTCTCGTCTTCTAGGTCTAGATGCTTTGGATGGAGCCAATTGAACTTTGAACTCTCTCTCTCTCTCTCTCTCTCTCTCTCTCTCTTCTAGAACTTTAAATAGGGCTAAGTGAACTTTGAACTCTCTCTCTCTCTCTCTCTCTCTCTCTCTCTCTCTCTCTCTCTCTCTCTCTCTCTCTTCTAGGTCTAGATGCTTTGGATGGAGCCAATTGAACTTTCTCTCTCTCTCTCTCTCTCTCTCTCTCTCTCTCTCTCTCTCTCTCTCTCTCGTTCTAGAACTTTAAATAGGGCTAAGTGAACTTTGAACTCTCTCTCTCTCTCTCTCTCTCTCTCTCTCTCTCTCTCTCTCTCTCTCTCTCTCTCTCTCTCTCTTCTCAGGTCTAGATGCTTTGAAAGGGACCAAGTGAACTTTGAACTCTGGACGGATGCGTCTATCTACTGTCTCTCTCTCTCTCTCTCTCTCTCTCTCTCTCTCTCTCTCTCTCTCTCTCTATGCTTTGAATGGGCCAAGTAAACTTTGAACTCTTGACAGATGCGTCTAGCTATACTTTTTTCTCTCTCTCTCTCTCTCTCTCTCTCTCTCTCTAGGTCTAGACTCACAAACGAGTTGTATTCGATATAGTCTTCTTTCATAGGCAAAAACGAGAACCCAAACATCCTTGCAGAAAACAAATGAGAAAAGAAGGATGTTTATCTTCACTCTAGCAATGACCCACGAGGGTCTACTAACTACCCGGTACATAATTCACTGCCGAGGCCTAAAATACTCTGACTCGGGCCTGGAATCGATCCCAGGCTCCTAGCTGGCAAGGGAAGTAACATAACCACTATATCACGAGGTACTTTGTGAAAAAAGGAACATATAAATATATATATATATATATATATATATATATATATATATATAATTATATATGTCTACTGTATATATATATATATATATAGATAGATTGAGTTCATATACACATTGTCAAATGTAGTTTATAGGTTACATACAATTTATGATAAAAAGCCATTTGTTTTATTAATGGACCAAATGGATAGCCTTAAGACGAAGCCTATATTTGGCTGGGCATTGCCCAATGCCCGAGAAAAATGATGAACCTCTTGTTAGCATCACTTCTTCAACTTTCACTGACGCCCGTGGTGCCAGATGAGCGACCGATTTGAATTTTGATTCGTTGTTTTTTTATAGGAATGCTTTTATTTAGTTTTCGCAGTTATACGCCGGTGGCGTTTTACGTCTGTTTGGTTTTGTATTGATAGATTTTTTTGCTTTACTTGTCGTATTTCGTAGAATTTAACGTCATTTTTATCATCACGTGATGAACGGAATACGCTTGGCAGCCTTCGCTGGCATGCGCAGAGATCGGTTATTTTTCTTTTTTATTATTGTCGTTGTTCATGCAATGTAGTCGAACAAAACATAGACATAAAATGAAGTTTCTTTTGTTTTTAGCATATTCCCCAGTATAAATCTATCGTTCTATTTCAGTTTTAACGTTAATATTGAATGATACAAACTATCAATTCAAACTTCATATCTTACCTGACAAGGACTATGAGTCTAGGCCGACTCTTCACTCCTCAACGGTAATTTTCGTCCGTTTCTGAGCCTTACGTAGACTTTACAGACTTGTAGACCGGTAGACTATAGAATCATAGATTCTTAAGACATTGGAAAAACGCATTTATAGACTCAAACTGAAACATGGTGCTTCAGTTCGTAAGTTAAACGACGAGAGTTGGGTACCTCCGTAGCGTCCTTGACATCATTACTAACTGCTTTCTATCCCTGGAACAGAACACGAGATGCGTTGCGCCTGTTTTATATATTCAGAAAGGGCAATGAAATATACATACAATGCATTGGAAGTGAGTAATTAACACGGGAGACAATTACAGTAGTCGTTACCATTGTTCTTATGAACTCAGAGACGTACATGGGACTAGGAAACAACAGATATTTACCAAGCCACTGAATATTAGAATTCATTTTGCTCTAGAGTCATAGGTGATTGTTTGTGATACGTCCCATTTTTTTCTGCCTAGCAGAGACATCTAATGTTTAGCTGTTACAACTTACCAAACACAATGTAATGATGAACGCCTACTGCAGTTTTTTCTCATATTTTTAATATATCTAGTTCGGTAGTTATATACTGAAGAAATTTACCTGTAAATGGACAAACCTTTAATATACTTCTTGGCATGGCTCATCATTTCCTTAAATTGCTAGGCTTTGCTTTTGTGAATGAAATTACTGTAGTTTCGCAGCCATTTGAAGAATAATTTTTATTACAGACCAGGGACACGTGAGAGAAATGTTGTAGCCATGTTGCAAAATTCCAGTTTCTCCCCCAAATCTGGAAAATAAATGGTTTTCTGGACTCGTACATCAAAAATTAATGCTAATATTGTCACTACAAAACCCTACAACTTTTATTAGAAAGCTCATTTTGCTTTTGAACCAGAGAGGTCATTTGCTAAGATTTCATAAGTAATTGTATAATCGGATTATCTCTATATATACTTTTTATAAGTTCTGAAAAGTAAAAAGTGAAATGAACAAAATTACAGACACTAATTCTCAAGGAATTTTACAAGTTCTCAGTTTTAATGATTAAAGTTCCATCGGTATTGATAAAAAATTAGAAAATTAGTTGACAGTAGGAAAGTTTTTTATAAACCTATAGCACCCTGCTCCAGAGTGCGTTCTAGCACTACCACTGAAAAATCTGTTTATATACAAAGTTTTTAGTGTAATCAGTGTTTAGGTACATCCCCTGCAGATATGATGTTGATTAATAAGCTGTTTATATATTACAGCTTCAAATGCTGTGCAAAAATCAAGCGTTATTACATTAGCGTAAACATTTGCTAAGAGTAGGCCTAATTATTATCAAGCGCTGAGTATTTTCTGATAAATTAATGTAGCTTGATATGGTATATGTATATAGATAGATAGATAGATATATTTATATATACAGTATATGCCTTTATTTACTCTTACACCTGATTTTATATATGAAACACCCCCGGGAAAAATAAATAAAAAAACGGTTATCAATCCTGACCGTGTCGGCTCCATTGCTAAGGACAGGATTTACAACCGTTTTTCACTTGTTTTTCCCACTCTTTTGTATAATATATATAGATATATAATATAAAGTACGCCATTGTAGTAGCATTGTAGTCTCTCGTCTGTCTCAATGGAGGTTGGGGTGGTATGGTGGAGGGGGTTGTTATTCTATGGGGGTGGATGGTAAGGGGGTGGGGAGGGGTTACAATCACACGAAGAAGACCAGCCGTCTCTCTCTCTCTCTCTCCGGGGGAACTTCACTTCAGTTGTTTGACGAACGTTGGCGAGTGAGGTCGTTCCGCGTTCGGTTCCGTGACTTTGTTTGTGCGAGTGCTGTTGTTGTTTGTGTTGACGAAAATGGATTCCTTTTGTTTATATTTATAGTGTTTCGTCAGTGAAGTTGTTTTTCTATATAATTAAACAAAGCCTTACGTTTGTTTGGAAGGACTTTGTGTGTGAATATAGTACTCCCATAGTGAATTGTTCCGCCGAACAGTATTTTGAACACTGAAGATGATATATTATTTTTTAAGACTTTAAACTCGTATTATTATCATTTTTAGACTTTTAAACTCTTTATTTTTAACTGATTAATATTTTATCATTCCCTTTTTGTAGTTGTGACCTAGGCCGGGCATTTTCAAACTTAGTAATTACGATGTGTAAATGAGGCCTGATTTAACATAAATATTTTATTATATTTTATAAACAAGACTAATGAACTAATATTTGTATTTTGTAACTAAATAAAAAAATTATGTATTAAATTGTATATGTATGTATATATATACAGTACATATATATAAATATATATATAAATTATATATATACAGTATGTATGTATATATATATATATATATATATATATATATATATATATATATATATATATATATATATATATATATATATATATATATATATATTTATATGTCTAGGCCAGCCTAACAGTCACAATATGCAAATGAGGCCTGATTTAACCCAAACATCATTAAAAAAATCTCTCAAAACAAGACTTATTAACTATAACATTTCTTAATTAACTTGGCTGTTAACTCGCGGTTGGGACAGGTGTTTGGCTGACACCAAATGATTTTTGCTTCGTTGGCAGACAAATTATTGACAGGTCTGTCTAAACTGACAGTTAAGAATAGATTTTTTTGGTTGAAAATGTTTAAATAATTGGCAGGTTAATGTTAATTTAACAGGTAATTTCAGTCTGTGTATATAGGTTGTTTGTTTGAGCAGAGAATCTACGTAGCTTGGAATTTGTACGGTTAATTTATATCTATATTTATATATACCATATATATATATATATATATATATATATATATATATATATATATATATATATAATGTAGGTATATACATATATATTTATGCATTATGTACTGTATGTATATATGAATATATATTATATATGTATACATAAATTTTGTAGGGAATCAGTAGTTTAACCTGTCTAGTAAGTATTTATTGTAATATTAATGTAATTACATATACTTATTACAGTAGACCTTGCATTTATAGTACAGTGTTCGACCACATATTGGTACAGTACGTTAAGTTGTTAATGATTTAACGGTATGTTTTAGGTAGGGAAACCACTGGTCATATGAGGTAACAACATGACAAGCCTCTCTCTCTCTCTCTCTCTCTCTCTCTCTCTCTCTCTCTCTCTCTCTCTCTCTCTCTCTCTCTCTCAGTCTTGTAACGGCTATATATAAATCTTTCATAGCCCGTGCTTCCATTAATACGTGGCAGCTTCGTATTATCGCAGATTGTAACGATTTCGTTATTTAGTTACGTGACGTCACTAGGTATAACGTATTAATGACAACAGGTAATTGTGAATCACTGTTTACGTTAGTGAGCTCGGTACTAATTTATTATGCAGGTTGGGTCTCATTGTGTACGTTTTTTTTTTAACTGCAAGTGTTCCTGATTTACGTTGGGAAGTTTTTTGTCCTTGTTACCCGCTGACACGCATTATGTTTGTATGTGTGTATGTGTATGTTTGTGTGTATACAAATAAATTGCTGCACTGCAGTGAAAAATTAAGACATGAGGGATCAATGTGGAGTCAAATTGTATGTAATTATACATCCCTATATATATATATATATATATATATATATATATATATATATATATATATATATATATATATATATATATATAAAATCAATCCCACCCTCCATGGTAAGACCTGTTTTCAGGACGTACCCTTTTCAAAATATACTCCGAATTACACTGGGCGGTACCTATTAGTCACTGCATTTTGGGGAATCCTGAATATGGCAACATTTCGCGAATCCAGAGAAGCTAATCAATTCCCATGGGTAAGGAATTACCCAGAGTAGCCGTTCCCTTGGGTAAGGAATTGCCCTCCTGAGAGGAACCGGAAACGCAAGGTCACCTTTTGGCTTTTACGCAATAACCGTCATCCGCTTGGGCTCTCGTTGTTGCAAGTTCTCGGAGAAAGAAGAATCTTCTGGGGGTTGTTTTACCTCTGTGAGGTGAGGATTTGCCTCCTCGAGGCCCTCATGTTTTTTTCAGTTATGGCGTGGTTGTGTACAATTTGATGGAGTACTGATCACACGGCCTTTAAGTCTAGTTTTGTGATCTACCTTGGTCATCACTTCTTGTAGGTCTAGGCTTGAGCTGCCAGCATTTTGGCATTTGTTTGGCTAATTCTCTCTCTCTCTCTCTCTCTCTCTCTCTCTCTCTCTCTCTCTCTCTCTCTCTCTCTCTCGTTGGCAAGCTCAGTCTAACATGTTTTCCAGTCAGTAAATGTTTATATCGTTTGCCAAAGATGTATTGGGTTCAGTTCTCAAGATACGTCGCATACTTTTTATCCAGTTCACATGTTCCCATGAGAACCACAAGGTTTAATTGGTCATGGAATCGGTTCCCATTTTGTTTCCGGTGCATTTTATGAATAATTGTGTGGTAAGCAGCTGCTCTAGCCAAAACGTTCTGTTCTATATGATTTTTATAAATGTTTTTGTGACCTTGATTATTGGATTATGAAGTCTGGATTACATAATTTATTATAGTATAGAGATAGGATATGGGATAAACAAATGAAAACCAGATTAGGGATGAAATGACACTCGATTTGGAAATTACAATTATATCGGTCTACTACGATGTATATTGAGTGTTTTGAATAATGAAGACGTTGCTTTCAAGTATTTCATTAATGTTTATTGCTTCGTTGGCCCTTGAGGGATTCTTAGGACTCTCTGACGGGGAAAAATCCTACGCATTTCTAAAGTTGATGATCGGGGAAGTCCTTCTGATTGGCTGAGAGATCCTTTTAGACCGAGACAGCTGCTGAAAAAATCCCTTCGGGTTTTCACGGTTAGACTGTAAAGAATTTATTTGGCGGGGTGGGGAGGGGGGTGTGTTCCATGTTGAAAGCAGTGCTGTGTCATATGGAGGTGGCGCCGCTGAAAGCATTATTGTGTCGTGGTTTTGTTACTGAAAGCTATACGGTTGTGCGGTTTTTAATTGCAGGCAAGCAGTACGGTGCCACATGGTTTCTTTATTGAAATACGGTGTCGCGCAGTTTGTTTTTATTGAAAGTAATACGTTGCCATTTGGTTTCTTGATTGAAAGTAATACGGTGTCATATGGTTTCTTGATTGATAGCAATGTGGTGTCACATGGTTTCTTGATTGAAAGTCATGCGGTGTCATGTGGTTTCTTGATTGATAGCAATGTGGTGTCACATGGTTTCTTGATTGAAAGTCATGCGGTGTCATGTGGTTTATTTAATTTAGTGTCATTTGGTTTGTTTTTTAAAGCGATGTGGTGTCACGTGCGTAATCAGGTGGAGCTTTATTGAAAATAGCTTGGTGTCACACGGAACATTATTGAGATTCGTAAGGTGTCATACGAAGCATTCTTGATTCAGAGCAATACGGTGTTAGTGTCAATTTTCTGATTCGAGAATATGAAAGTGTCATACCAGACAGTTGTCTTATTCAGTTAGAGAAGTATTTATGTAGCCCAGTCAATGCAATGTGTCATGTATATATATGTGTGTGTGTGTGAGAGAGAGAGAGAGAGAGAGAGAGAGAGGTGAACTAAAACCGTCTTAACAACATAAGGGTCATATTCAGTTCATTTACGGATAAAGTGAACGATAGCCAATGTTTTGCTTGTCAGCTCTTCAATTTTGAGTGTTCCTTGAGTTACAGAAGACGGTCTGCATGAATGTTTTTGATTAAATACATTTGGATCTTACTCACTTAGGCCTATAAGTAGTGATCCAGCGTTCTGCAACATTTGTTTTATTTTTATTTTTCAGATAAGGCTTTTGTAGTTCATAAAAAAGATATTATTGGTCAGACTGTTAGCCTGTAATGACCGTATTCAGAGGTAGGCCTAGGTAGTGAATTTTGGATTGAGAATTTAAGAATGTCGGTTAGTCAGTTAAGTATTATTATTATTATTATTATTATTATTATTATTATTATTATTATTATTATTATTATTATTATATTCAGAAGAAGAACCCTATTCATATGGAACGAGCTTACAGGGGCCACTGACTCGATATTCAAGCTTCCAAAGAATATGATGTACATTTGAAAGAAGTAACAGAAGGTGACAGAAAATACAGACAGGAGAGATCAGTTATTAGATAAGAGAGAAAATAAAGGAACAAATAAATAAATAAATAGTTGTAAATGTCAGTAAACTCTTAAAATACAAGGAGAATTGCTTTAGAGTAACAATGCGTTAGTTTACTCATTTTGCTTAAGCCATTTGCAATTGTATTCCTCTGACATCATTTCAAGAGCTCCAGTTTGGTGCTATTTTAATAGTCTTGTGAAGGTGGAGTATTACAAGGTGGTCATCTCCCACGGAATTGACGAGTTACGTCCTACGATGATATTGAAGCTTCGTGGAAATTGTGCTTTTTTTTCAACTAGTCCACAGTTTTTAACCAGCCCACGTGTCTATCCGCCCACAGTTACCCACAGTTGTCTTCCACTTCTGAACTGGAATTTCTGTAGTGGGAGTCTTGTGGGGGTTGGTCCATCGCAGGTGAATGCTGGATTTTTGGATAGCTCTCTCTCTCTCTCTCTCTCTCTCTCTCTCTCTCTCTCTCTCTCTCTCTCTCTCTCTCTCTCTCTCTCTCTCTCTCTGGGGTGTCCTGTCATTTACAGGTGGGTGTGGGATTTTTAGATGTCTCTCTCTCTCTCTCTCTCTCTCTCTCTCTCTCTCTCTCTCAGGTGTCCTATCGCAGGTTTGCAAGTGAATGTGAGGGTCTTTTTGGATGTGACAAACACTCTCTCTCTCTCTCTCTCTCTCTCTCTCTCTCTCTCTCTCTCTCTCTCTCTCTCTCTCTCTCTCTCTCTCACCAAACGTGTCGGTGTGACTGCTCTGTCCATAATTGGCGTTCGTGTCTTCGTATTGTAATGTGCACGGATTACAGTAATTGTTGAACTTTGCAATTATGTAGCGTTGCAGTTATTCCCCCGGGTCGTTGAATTTGGCTGTGCTAAACCCCCTTTTTTTATGCATGCTTTCTTATTTATTGTTTCTTTTCTTATATATATATATATATATATATATATATATATATATATATATATATATATATATATTATATTCTTTAATTTAAAGTATTTTGATAAACTTTAAATTTGAAGGTTCAAGTGTCAATTTCATTCTCACCATTTTTATTTATATATAAATCTCTCATTTGAGGTTTAAATGATAATTCTTCAGTATCTGTTAATTTCTGTACAACCATTCAAGTTGAGGTTTCCATTTTAGGCCTACGAGAACTAGGCCCATTCCACCAAACGCCTCGTCCCATTTAGTTCGTAATTCACATAGGCCTACTTACTCCGTTTGATATCACTGATATGGTTTGCCCTATCCTGCAAATCCTTTAGTATTACTGTCTTCCTTTCATCGCATCATCCCGCAG
>NC_089788.1:75245219-75270219 GCF_040412425.1 Macrobrachium rosenbergii | reverse complement strand
AATTGGATATTAAAGGACGTTTGTAGCTTAATGCTTATATAATATATAATATATATATATATATATATATATATATATATATATATATATATATATATATATATATACACACACACACACACACACACACACACACACACACTCCCTGTATTTTTAAAATCAAATTCTTCAATACATCACATAAAAAGTGAAAATGTTTATTAACATAACACCTACATTTCTCGATAATTTCTCACATTCCAGAGCAAGATATTCGAATATAACTAAATAAACTACCGCAATACTCTGACTGTAATAATTTAAGAGAAAATCTTTTAAAAAGTGAAAATGCAGATTCTATCAGAACTTAAAATGTGTTCGTAGTCATAGTGAGTATTTTAAAATGTTAGCTGGAATGTTGATGTTGAATGTTAAAAGCCAAGAAGTGAAGGTTAAATTCAGAAAATAACTTGAACTGCTGAACTTAGATTACTTTTATTGTTAATTCGACAATGCATTTTTAGACTTTGACATTTATGTGAGAAAAGGTTATTGTAAGTTGTTGAAATTGTATACCGCTATATTCACACTTTTGCCATGAACTTGAATTGCACTTTTAGTCCAGATGCTTATAATTGTAAGTGAAAATCTTAACGTGTGTAATTATTCAAAAATAAAGATTATTAAAAGGTACTGAAATTGTAGACATTATATTCACTTATTTGCCATGAACTTAAAAAGATATACTTATAATTGGAAGTGAAGAATCCTGACTTTTATGTAATTCTTCATAGTTAAAGATTATTAAAATGTGCTGAAATTGGAGACCATTATACTCACTTATTTGCCATGAACTTAAGATATACTTATAATTGCAAGTGAAGAATCCTAACTTGTGTGTAATCCTTCAAAGTTAAAGATTATTAAAATTTACTGAAATTGTAGACCATTATATTCACTAATTTCTATGAGCTTGAAATAGAATTGTAAGTGAAAATCCCAACTTGTGTGTAATCCATCAGATGTACTTATAATTGTAAGTGAAAATCCTAACTTGTGTGTAATCCTTCAGAAGTTAAGTTAATTCAAAGTTCCTGAATTTCAGATCGTGACATCATTCATTCTTTACCATGAACTTAAAGCATACGTACGCTTGTGATTGTGAGCGAAGAATCTCCACTTGAGTGTCACCCTCGAAAAAATAAAGATTATTAAGAATTACTGAACGTGTAAATCGTTATATTCAATCTTTATCATGAACCTGAAATACAAGTGATAAGTCCTAACTTGTGCTTTGTGTGTGTCAGTCATCCTTCAAAAGTGCTTTCGCTCTCTCTCTCTCTCTCATAGTCTGAGGACGACCAGCGTCGTCACCGACGCCACAGGCACAGTAAAAGCATGCGGTTCTTCAAGAAGGAGGCCCCCCCCTCCTCCACCCCCCAGCAGCAGGGGGGCCGGGCCAAGAAAGGGGGGGTCAACCACAATAACAATGTCCCCGTGATCGAGGATTCGAGGAAACAGGTCAGTGGCGGATGTCAGTTTTGGATTTTTATTTTATTTATATTTTATTATATATATATATATATATATATATATATATATATATATATATATATATATATATATATATATATATATATATATACTTGTTTATTTGTTTAATATATTTATTTTGAGAGATGATATTTATTTGTTTAGAGATGATGTATTTTTGTGTAGTACTTTTTTTTTTTAGTTTTAATAATGCTACATAATTTTTTTTTTAAATTGGAGCTGATGCTGCTCTCTCTCTCTCTCTCTCTCTCTCTCTCTCTCTCTCTCTCTCTCTCTCTCTCTCTCTCTCTCTCTCTCTCTCTTTGTGCTTGGCGAGATGACGTATATTCTGTTTAGTAGACACGCGAGTTTAGTTTCAATGTTTGTTGAGTTTAGTTTCAATGTTTGTTGCTTAGATTTCTTGTTAGAAACTGGAGCTGATGCTTCTCTCTCTCTCTCTCTCTCTCTCTCTCTCTCTCTCTCTCTCTCTCTCTCTCTCTCTCTCTCTCTCTCTCTCTCACCTACTCCACAGCAAAAGCTGTACATTAGTTCATTAGCACATTCAGTTCCTCTTAAATTTCTTGCATATCAATCAGATTATCCCTCTCATACATATCTTTATTCGTGCCCTCACGAAAATATGCCCCCATCTGGTGGTGTTGTTAACCTTTCCTTTCCTTAGAATGTAATTTACCTTTTTCCACTTACCCATAATTGCTTATTTGTCCCTACACAAATGCCTTCGCTCTTTACACAGGAACTAATTCCTCTGTAAAGAACTTCAGGTTTGTATGTTAGGAAAAATACAAAATTACTTGAAAAATTTGTTGTATTTCGTAAATGATTCTCAGAAATATCGTGAGACAGTTTACCTGTTTTGTCGTAAACTTATTGAGAGCGCCATTCTGCCCTGAAATGGAAGACTGTAGTATCTGCAGAAAGACAAAGCTGAGAAAAATGGTAGGTACTGCAGTTTTCCCTGGCCTTACTACTGATTTTGCAGATACTGCAAATGGGACCCCCAAATACTCGTGGAAAGCATTGGAGAAGAATCATTCTGAAACTGCAGTAACTTGTGTATTTTGTGTTTCACGAGCCCAATAGGTGGCATGTCTCAATTTCGAAAATTTTGCAGATACTGCAGTTTTCCATTTTAGGACCGCTGTCTTTCTGTCGGTTGAGAGGTTGACAGGTGTTCCCGTCCATTACCTCATTCCTCATCCCAAGGTATCAACCTTAGCCTACTAGGCTATATGCCAAGGTCGAGATTCACATTGTTCTCTGCTTATGAGAAACATCACTCCAATATAATTGTCACCACAATATACATTGTTTATGGTACGGTAATTGTGTTCTTCGCAGCGTCCCTTCCACGGCCCCCTAGCTGCTATAACCCCTTTCAAACCTTTTACCGTACCTCCGTTCATATTCTCTCTCTTCCATCTTACTTTCGTCAACCCTCTCTTAACAATTTTTTCACAGTGCAACTGCGAGGATTTTCTTCCTGTCACACCTTTAAACAAACCTACTTACTGTCAGTTTCCGTTTCAGCGCTGAATGACCTCGTGAGTCCCAGCGTTCGGCCTTTGGCTTAAATTCCATATCGTTTATATTCTATTCTGTGATACAGTAAGTGTTGACATTCCTTGAATTAATTCCTTCTCTTGTAGACAAGGTTTGCTAGCACGTGTATTGACAGGTGATTCGTACGTGTGATAGATAAATTGTTGTATGTGGTTGTACTCTTGACACGTGTTCACACTTGTGTATAGAATTGTAATGATCTCCGTAGGTTGATACGTGATGTTTTTATGGTTGCTTTGTGTATCTCTCTCTCTCTCTCTCTCTCTCTCTCTCTCTCTCTCTCTCTCTCTCTCTCTCTCTCTCTCTCTCTCTCTCAGGGAAATAAATAACAAATCCGTAACTGAAATTACTAGTTTACTGATTCAAAATAAGTACTCCTAATAAGATCGGTAGTGCCGTCAGTGCATCTCACGCGGTGCACTGTAAGCATTACTAAAGGTTCTTTGCAGCGTCTCTTCGGCCCCCTGGCTGCAACCCCTTTCGTTCCTTTTGCTGCACCTCCATTTATATTCTCCCTTCTATCTTGCTATCAACCTATCCTGAAAACTATTTCATATTGCAACCTTTCAAACCTTTCTACTGTTAATTTCCGCTTCAGCGCTGGGTGACCTCGTAGGTCCCAACGCTAGCTTTTGGCCTAAATTCTATATAGGCTATATATATATATATATATATATATATATATATATATATATATATATATATATATATATATACATATATATATATATATATATATATATATATATATATATATATATGTATATATATATATATATATATATATATATATATATATATATATATATATATATATATATATAGAGCCTCGGTGGCTCAGTCGTTTACAGCAGCAGCTTCGGACTTCGTAGAGGTCTGTGGCGCGGGTTCAAACCCGCAGCCGACTGGTCAGAGAGGGCAGACACTTTGCTATCCGTGTAGACATCCCGGGATTATATATGTAATCAACGGATAGGTTTGCTTAAAAAGCAAATGGGTGTTACAGACTAAATACACACACTAAACAAAGCCACTACAACACCTTCTAAAAACATAACAAACATCTCACACGTCTCGAACTCTCGCCATACCCGCGCAATAACTTCTCGCTGCTGGGAAGAAAGGGCGTTGGGTCGGGTATGATACATGAAACATACGTACCGGGGTCTAAGCGATGTCAGGCAGGGCAGCCGATCGAGACCACAGGTCTACCCCAAAGCCAAATCAAAAGTCCTTCAAAAGAAGGCATCGTGCTTACCCCATACAAAAATGGGAATAAAAGCACGTTAAAAGAAGAAGAAGATATATATATATATATATATATATATATATATATATATATATATATATATATAGGCCTATATATATATATATATATATATATATATATATATATATATATATATATATATATATATATATATATATATATATAGCTAGCTTATATTCCATAAGCCTGATCAAATCAAATCCATGTCTATCTAAATGACAGATTCCGTTCAGATGTCTTCATGTTTACTTTTAAAAATGTCTTTAAAATCACAAAGGTATGGATAGCAGACTTAACATTACTTTCACCAAAGTGTGTGTGTGTGTGAGAGAGAGAGAGAGAGAGAGAGAGAGAGACTTGTGGCAATTTAAAAACCCACTCTCACCTGTAAAGATGCAGTAGGACACCCCAGAGAGAGAGAGAGAGAGACTTGTCACATCCAAAAATTCCTACATTCACATGTAAACCTGTAATAGGACACCCCTGAGTGAGAGAGAGAGAGAGAGAGAGAGAGAGAGAGACTGTCACAACCATAAAACCCCACACTCACATGTAAACCTGTAATAGGACAGAGAGAGAGAGAGAGAGAGAGGAACGGAGAATGCACGGAGCTCGTGGCATTTGCACGGACGCGGCAAATCAGCGCTGACATTTCTCGTGACAGAAGCGTACGTGACGTGACCTTTTTGTCCAGAGATGGACGCATCCTAACTGAGTTTCGGTAACGCCTCATCTCGCGGGTGATAAAATGGTTTAGCTTTTTCTCCTGAAGGTGTAGGTCTTGAATCAGGTGTATTTTGGCTTCTTAGGTTTTCGGTTTGTTTATTTGGGTCCCGGTAGATTGTTGAAGTTGTTTATAGATCAGCAAAAGAATTTATCATTATTTTTTGCTTATGAATCCCTAATTTTTGTTGTTTTATCGGGTTATTAATTTGTTTCTTTTCGGGTTATTAAATTGTTGTTTCTTTTCGGGTTATTAATTTGTTTCTTTTCGGGTTATTAATTTTTTGTTGTTTCTCTTCGGGTTATTAATTTGTTTCTTTTCGGGTTATTAATTTTTTGTTGTTTCTCTTCGGGTTATTAATTTGTTGTTGTTTCTCGTCGCGTTATTAATTTGGGTCCTGCCAGCGTTTATTGAAGTTGTTTATAGAACAGCAAAAGAATTTTGAATGATTTTTTGCTTAATAATAACTAATTTATTTGTTCCTATACCAGCCCCACTCCCGTAGGGGGTGAATGCCATCAGTACACCTCTTGCGGCGCAATTTAGGCATTACTAAAGGTTCTTTGCAGCGTCCCTTCGGCCCCTAACTGCAACCCCTCTTATTCCTTTTACTGTACCTCCTTTCATATTCTCTTTCTTCCATCTTACTTTCCACTCTCTCCTAACAATTCATTCATAGTGCAACTGCTTTGTGGTTTTTCTCCTGTTACACCTTTTAAACGTCTTTACTGTCAATTTCCGTTTCAGCGCTGAATGACCTCATAGGCCCCAGCTCTTGGCATTTGGCCTGAGTTCTGTATAGTCCATCTATATCCTATACTAATTTGGAAGTCTATTTTGGAAGCTTCACGTGGTTGAGGGAATCTTATAAATACGTATTTATTACAGAATAAAATACATAAACTAGGAATATATACGTCATTTTATTAAAAATTGAAAATTCATCTTGACTTTTCATAAAAAATGAAAACAAGGTCATCTGTTAGGCTTGAATTATACGTAATTTCTGTTAAGTACTCGAGAAAAATCCACTGTCTTTGTATAACACTATGCTCTCAACCTAGCATTGTCTTGGGTTAAATATTACTTAATAGGTAAACACAATAGCGTGGAGTCTGTAGGAACAATGGAATTAAAAGTGAATGTGGAATACTGCTTTTGATAAGTAGGACAAGGGCATGTAGTCTAATTATGCATATTTATTGGTAGTAAATGGTTTTTTTTTCTTCTCTTGAAAGAAAGGTGACATTTTTTTTAACTAGGCTGGTCAAGAAGACTCATTTTCTCAATTCATTGCGATTATTTTAGTCTTCAAAGCTTCATTTCAATAGGTATTTAGCTTGTATTCAATTTGGGGGGTGTGTAGATGCACAAAAGCTTATTATAAAGGTGTTTGAATTGGGATACCAAAAACTCATTGTAAAGGAGTTTGAAATGGGATACCAAAAACTTATTAGAAAGGGGTTTGAAATGGGATACCACAAACTTATAAGAAAGGAGTTTGAAATGGGATACCAAAAACTCATTAGAAAGGAGTTTGAAATGGGATACCAAAAACTCATTAGAAGGAGTTTGAAATGGGATACCAAAAACTTATTAGAAAGGAGTTTGAAATGGGATACCAAAAACTTATTATAAAGGAGTTTGAAATGGGATACCACAAACTTATAAGAAAGGAGTTTGAAATGGGATACCAAAAACTCATTAGAAGGAGTTTGAAATGGGATACCAAAAACTTATTATAAAGGAGTTTGAAATGGGATACAAAAACTTATTAGAAGGAGTTTGAAATGGGATACCACAAACTTATTAGAAAGGAGTTTGAAATGGGATACAAAAACTCATTAGAAGGAGTTTGAAATGGGATACCAAAAACTCATTAGAAAGGAGTTTGAAATGGGATACCAAAAACTTATTATAAAGGAGTTTGAAATGGGATACCAAAAACTCATTAGAAGGAGTTTGAAATGGGATACCACAAACTTATTAGAAAGGAGTTTGAAATGGGATACAAAAACTCATTAGAAGGAGTTTGAAATGGGATACCAAAAACTCATTAGAAAGGAGTTTGAAATGGGATACCACAAACTTGTTATAAAGGAGTCTGTAGATTCACAGAAACTTTGAGTATAAAGTAATCTGTAATGGAATAAATTGTGTAGTGCTTTCTGTATTCTTTGTAGATTTCGTGGTAATATTGACTTGACAATCATTTATAGTTGTGGCTACTGTTTTGTCTTAATTGAGTGTCTTATTATTATTATTATTATTATTATTATTACCACTGATCCAAATTCCGTAACATGTACAGAACTTAACCTTGGTGAAATCTCTTATACCACGAGATAGAAACATCATATCTGGTACACAAACTCCAATATTAAAGCCATTTTACTTGACACCGAGGTCAGTCACTTCGTGACCTTGACCATGACCTTCGTGCTTCAAATAGCTGCCGTTGGAGACATCTTCTTCTCGGGAGAAGATGATCAGTTATTTACCTTCGCGAGAAGTATAATAATGCCTTCAACCTTTCATCAATATGAATGGGATTTTTTTTTTTTTTTTTTTAGTCTGTAATGGGATATTTTTTATTATGGTGTACTAGTAATGCTCTCAGGGTAGTAGTTAATCGATTTATATATATATATACATATATATATATATATATATATATATATATATATATATATATATATATATATATATATATATATATATATATATAAATATGTATATATATATATATGTAAATATATATATATATATATATATATATATATATATATATATATATATATATATATATATATATATATATATATATATATATGTGTGTGTGTGTGTGTGTGTGTGTGTGTGTGTGTGTTTTATAACATACACAGTAATAAGAAGGAAATTTGATTTTAAAGTGACTCCAGCTGTTCATAACATTATTTTGAATCCTATGCCTTTTTTTTACATCGTTTTTTTAAAATTTTATTTGAGTAAAAGTGAAAAAAAAAATTGATTCTGAGCCCATGTGAACAAAAAATAAAAACGTTTTAAAATTGACGGTCATTCCATGTGTAATTACAGTTATGTAATTATTAGGGATGTATTCGAAACTCATTTAATCTATTTCTCGAAAACCTGTCTGCAACCCCATTCATTCCTTTTACTGCACCTCCGTTCATATTCTCTCTCTTCCATCCTACTTTCCACCCTCTCCTAACAGTTGATTCATGGTGCAACTGCGAGGTTTTCCTAGGTCCCAGCGCTTGGTCTTTGGTCTAAATTCTATGTTCTATATTATTTCTAGCGCAGAATGGCTGGCAGTGCTCCAGTTCTTGGCACTGAAGCCTAATTTTTTTTTATATCATTATTAGGGATTTCACTTGGAAATTTAACCAAGTGTTTATATCTAGATTATGTTTACCTGTGTGGGAGATATTAGTTTTTATTAAAATATTATCTCCATTTAATTTATTTTATTCTTATCTAATAACTGATCTCTTCTTTCTGTATTTTCTGTTACTTTCTTTTACTTCTTTCAAGTGAACGCTGTAATATTCTTTTTGAACCTTGAATTTCAAGTCATTGCCTCCCTGTGGGGGCTTGTTCGATATGAATAGGGTTCATCTGAATAATAATAATAATAATAATAATAATAATAATAATAATAATAATAATAATAATATTCTTTGGAACCTTGAATTTGAGGTCAGTGGGCCCTGTGGGGGCTTGTTCTGTATGAATAGGGGTTTATCTTCTGAATATATAATAATGATAATAATAATAATAATAATAATAATAATGATAATAATAATAATTGAGGAAACTGGTCGACCAATTATAAAAAGTGTAAAAATATATACTTTATAGTTTTAGATATATAGCATATATTATTATACATGTATTGTGCATATATATAGTATATATATTCTATATAGGCTATATAGAATGTATATAGAATGTAGGTAGCGCTTTAATAAAAAAAAAAAAAGAGTAAAGAGGAAAAAGCCACGCCCAGATCGCAATCGATGGATGGCCCGTTTATATTTAGATATAAAGCGATTGACCTTTTGCCTGCCACTCTTCCTTCACCCCCTTCCCCCTTCCCCCCCCATCCCGCCTCTCCCCCCCTTACGTCATCAATTGTCAAGGACTCCCTCCCCCCTTCCCTCCTCTCCCTCACCCTCTACCCCCTCACCCCGGATGGTGGGGCGGAAACACCTCGCTCGGAAAGTCGAAGCGACAGTTCCGCAATGGGTGTTGGTTAACGTGTGCCATAAACGACGTCCTCCTCCTCCTCCTCCTCCTCCTCCTCCTCCTCCTCCTCCTCCTCCTCCTCCTCCTCCTCCTCCTCCTCCTCCCCCCAGGGCTACCTGACGATACTTTTAAAGCCTGCCAATCATCCCTTGTAGAGATTTATCGTTCTGCATTCTCATCACGCTAGGCGATCCGGCCATGAGTGTTTGATTATTTGTTGTGGCGCTCATTTGGGTGATGGCTCGTTGCTTTATTCGCGTTCCTTCTCCGCAGGTTGTGAATTAATAACCCCGTAATTCTCTGCGAGGTGTTGTGGGTTGTAGTTGACATAAAACAGCTCATTATAACCCGCGAGTTAGTACCGTCAGTGCGCCTTTCACGGTGCACTGTAGGCATTACCTGAGGTTCTTTGCAGCGTCCCTTCGGCCACAAGCTGCGACCCTTTTCATTCCTTTAACTGTACCTCCGTTCATATTCTCTTTTTTCCGTCTTACTTTCCACCTTCTAGCAATTGATTCATAGTGCAACTGGGTGGTTTTCCTTTAATACCTTCTTGCTCTCAATTTCCCTTTCGGCGCTGAATGACCTCATAGGTCCCAGAGGTTGGCCTTTGGCCCAACGCTTATATTTCACTCGCAAATAATGTTAGTAATAATTATAATTTTTTACAGTTCACGGTTACATCCAGTTACAGCCTAAAGTTAATAATTAGCCTATATTATTAATAATAATAATAATATGTGCAAGTTTGATGATGGTATTTAGGCTAAAACAAATAAAGTTTCTCAGTATTTCCACTTTTATCATTCATTCCTTATTTATTCCTTTTCCCTCTGTCTCTTGATTTATCCGTGTCCTCTGTACCTCTGCTGAGTCTCATCAGATTTCATTTCATCATCATCTGATATTCTCAATCTTTCCACTTTTTATCTTTTATTCCTTATTTATTCCCTTGTCCCCTCTCTCTCTTGATTTATCCACGTTCTCTGTAGCTAAGCAAGAGTTATCAGATTTCCTTTGCCCAACACAGTCTACCTCTGTGTCCTAATATGTCCTGGCGTGGGCGCAGTTGTGTAGGGCGTATTATGGGCGTAGCGTCTGCTATTGTCTTGTGGGCGGGTTGGGTTAATGGCCATACCCAGGTCATACCCAGGTAAGTCATTGTAGGGCGATTGACTTCACTTTTACTTTGGGCGTTGTTTTATTATAAATCATTTGTGAGAGTCCAGGATATGTATAAATAAGCAGCTTATGTGGAGAGAGAGAGAGAGAGAGAGAGAGAGAGAGTCAGTACAGGATGATAAAGAATAGTCATTGTGGAAAGTCCAGGATATGAGAGACGGAGGGAGTGTGTCCCCAGGATATGTATAATCAAAAAGCTTTTGTGAAAAGTCCAGGAGAGAGAGAGAGAGAGAGAGAGAGAGAGAGAGAGAGAGAGAGAGAGAGAGAGAGAGAGAGAGAGAGAGCGTCCAGGAAAACAGAAAGACCTCGTGGAAAGTCCAGAATATCAGAAGATGAGAGAGAGAGAGAGAGAATCCAGGTTGTTAAAATAACCTCGTGGAAGGTCTAGGAAATCAGGAGAGAGAGAGAGAGAGAGAGAATTTGTGTGTGTGTGTTTATAGTATCAGGGGATCAGGGGAGAGAGAGATAGAGAGTATATAGTATGAAAGAGAGAGAGAGAGAGAGAGAGAGAGAGGGACACGATTCCTCTCATGACGTGGACTTTGATGGTAAATAGTTCAGAATCAAGTTAACGAAGTGGACCCTCTTAGCTGAGTGACTCATACCCCAGCTGCATAAAACTACTACTCTACCCCCTTTCCCCTCCCCCATAGAGGGGTAATGCTACAAGTGCACCTCACGTAGTGCACTGTACGCATTATTGAAGGATTTTTTGCGGCGTTCTCTAGGGTCCCTAGCTGCGCCCACTTTGTTTTAGCCATCAGTTTACCTCTATTCCCCTTTCCTTTCTTCTCTCTTGCTGTTCAACCTCTCCAACTATTATTCCGTCACCCCGAGCTGTCATTCAGTGTTACGGAACTTGATGTTACTGAGTAAGTGTGTATCTAATTAAAAGTTGATGCATATTAACGCAATAGGCAATATTTTATGTCCTAAAAATTGGGTTTACAAAGGTTGTTGCCTCTTTCAATTCTCTTTTTCTTTTATTCAAAATCATTCAGAATCTTCCCGCGTACGTTTATTAGGTATTATTGAAGTATTGAACATTATCCTTAGATTTGCGTTATTACATTTTCTTATACGTACTCGCTTCATAAATATATCATCTGAGTACGCAATTTCATTAGTTATTATTGAAATATCGATATTCCCTAGATTTCCGTCATTAGTGATTAATGTATTATCTAGGTATGCAATTTATGCAATTTCGTAGATTATCATAAAGGCAGCATCTGCTGACTGCTTGCATGATAATGAGTGTCTGAAGCCAGATTACTTAGATTCTAAAGTTAATCAATTCTACCTATTGTATTGTCCAGTTTGTTTTAAGGTAATCAGTTACTCCTCAGAGCAGAAGGCTTCTTGTCTCAGAAAGAGACAAACCTCTTCCAGAAATTGACAGATATTTGAAGTATCATTATTTGCTCTAGATTCTAGGTTTAATTGATTCTAGCTATTGTAGTATCCTGTTTTTCAAGGCCATTAGTTATTCCTCAGAGCAGAAGGCTTCTTTTTCCAGAAGGGGACACGCCTCCCCAAGAAACTGACAGATATATGAAATATCATTATTGCCTCTAGATTCTAGGCCTAATTAATCATAGCTATTGTAGTATCTTGTTTTTCAAGGCCATTAGTTATTCCCCAGAGCAGAGGGCTTCTTGTCTCAGAAGGTAAGAAAGCTCTCCACTTACTCCCTGTTTTAACGACCGATTACGCCCTGTGGCAATAGGCCTCTTACTCCTGAAGGTGCTATGTCCCCCCCTCCCCCCAATAAAATGGAAATCAGGGGTAGGCTGTCTAAACCGCCGTGACCTTGGCATTCATTAAGCCCTCTGAATCAGCTGAGAGAGATACCCAGAAATCAACAATGCCACAGGGAGGAGTTCCCAGGAGCGAATCTCGACCAATTAACCTCAAGTGAAGATGATGGAGTTGATTGTAGTTTTAAGGAGAGAGAGAGAGAGGGGAGTTGGAGATTCGAGGCTCTGTAATCCGACACCCGTTTGTGGCTGTTGTGAGTAGCTGACCCATATGGGATCAAGGAATTCGTAGGATTTAGGGAGCTGGGGAGAAGAGAGGGAAAGATATCCTTATAGTTAAGGACTTCTTCATAGGATTCAGGGTGACTGGGGTGAGATCCTTCAAGAGGCTTGGGTCCTCGTAGGATTTCGGGAGCTGGGGAGTAGGGGAGAGGGGAGGGAAAGATATCCCTAGTTAAGGATTTCTTCGTAGGATTGGGGAGGGGGTTATGATTGAGGTGAGGTCCTTCCAAGGATCTAGGGGCGTCCTTCCAAGGAGCTGAGATCCTCGTAGGATTTCGGGAGCTTGGTAGAAGGAGAGGGGAGGGAAAGATATCATTACTTAAGAACTTCTACATAGGACTGGGGGTGGTAGTAGTATTGGGGTGAGGTCCTTCCAAGGATCATGGGTCTTCCAAGAAGCTGAGGTACTCGTAGGATTTCGGGAGCTGGATATTAGGAGAGAGGGGAGGATATCCTTAGTTAAGGACTTCTACATAGGATTGGGGTGAGGTCCTCCCAAGGACCCTGGGTCCTTCCAAGGAGCTGAGGTCCTCGTAGGATTTCGGGAGCTGGATAGGAGGAGAGGGGAGAGAAAGATATCCTTACTTAAGAACTTCTACATAGGATTAGGGATGGGAGTAGGATTGGGGTGAGGTCCCCCCCAAGGATCAGGGGGTCCTTCGAAGGAGCTAGAGTCCTTTAGGATTAGTGTTGGTGTAGTACGAAACAGGATAATAAATTAAGTGGAAACGATGTTGACTTTGACGTCAGTTGCCAGACTTGGATGTCACCAGGAAGTGTCATTTTTCGCAGCATAAACAGACTGTGGAGCATCATCCCACATTGCTGTGGTCCTGTGGGTAATGGTGTTTGTGTCGTCTTCTAATAGGATCTAGGGTCAGGATCCTATTGCTTTTTCTTGTCTTCTAATAGGATCTAGGGTCAGGATCCTATTGCTTTTTCTTGTCTTCTAATAGGATCTGGGATCAGATTCCTATTGCTTCTTGTCGTTTTCTGGTATGACCTAGGATCTGGATCATATTGTGTTTTCTTGTCTTCTAATAGGATTTGGGAGCAGGATCCTATTGCTTCTTGTCTTCTGTTATGACCTAGGATCTGGATCCTATTGCTTTTTCTCGTCTTTAATAGGATCCGGAATCAGGATCCTGTTGCTTTTCTCGTCTTCTAACAGGGTCTGGGATCAGATTCCTATTGCTTCTTGTTTTCTTGTAGGACCTAGGATCTGGATCCTATTATTTATTCTCGTCTTCTAATAGGACCTAGGATCTGGATCCTATTGCTTTTTCTCATCTTTAATAGGATCTTGAATCAGGATCCTATTGCTTTTCTCGTCTCCTAATAGGTTCTGGGGTCAGGATCCTATTGCTTCTTGTCACTTTCTGGTAGGACCTAGGATCTGGAGCCTATTGTTTTTTCTCGTCTTCTAATAGGATCTAGGATCGGGATCCTATTGCTTCTTCTCGTCATCTAATCGGATCTAGGATCGGGATCCTATTGCTTCTTCTAATAGGATCTAGGATCGGGATCCTATTGCTTTTTCTAGTCTTCTAATAGGATCTAGGATCGGGATCCTATTGCTTTTTCTAGTCTTCTAATAGGATCTGGGATCTGGATCCTATTGCTTTTTCTAGTCTTCTAATAGGATCTGGGATCAGGATCCTACTGCTTTTTCTCGTCTTCTGGTAGGACCTAGGATCTTGCATCTTCTTTGATGAACGGGAAGTGGAAGAATGATTATTCGTGCTTCTTTGGTTCGTATTTCAGAGAGAGAGAGAGAGAGAGAGAGAGAGAGAGAGAGAGAGAGAACCACGCTAAATGATTATAAAAGCAAGAAATAGTTGTGGTTTGAGAGAGAGAGAGAGAGAGAGAGAGAGAGAGAGAGAGAGAGAGAGAGAGAGAGAGAGAGAGAGACTGACTATAGTTTACTCGTGTTTCTGTGATCTTGTATTACAGCTAAGAGAACCATACTAATTTTATTTATATGAGTAAGAGATATTTTACACGAGAGAGAGAGAGAGAGAGAGAAGAGAATTCCTAATCTATCACTTAAAAAATCAACATCTAACTCTTGAAGAAAAAAAATGATCCCCAAAATCTATCTTAGATAATATATATATATATATATATATATATATATATATATATATATATATATATATATATATATATATATATTATATAAACAAACCAGCCAAAACCAAGCAAACGTATTATTAAGGAAATACCAAAGACAAAAACTTTTTTTTTTTATCAGACTTAACAGACAACATAAGACTAATGACTATCACAGACACACCATACGTCGGTCTGTCTGAGGTGCCTTCCCAAGAAGTGGGCTTCCTTCTTTACGTCTTAAAAATATCCAGAATTCATAATATGACGTCGGTTGTTTACATCTAAAACCTGAAGTCCGTCTGCACCGAGGTTACTATTATTATTATTATTATTATTATTATTATTATTATTATTATTATTATTCAGTAGATGAAACCTATTCGTATGGAACAAGCCCACCACAGGGGCCACTGACTTGAAATTCAAGGTTCCAAAGAATAATATTATTATTATTATTATTATTATTATTATTATTATTATTATTATTATTATTATTATTATTATTCAGTAGATGAAACCTACTCATATGGAACAAGCCCAGGGCCATTGTTTTGAAATTCAAGCTTCAAAGAATATTATTATTATTATTATTATTATTATTATTATTATTATTATTATTATTATTCAGTAGATGAAACCTATTCATATGGAACAAGCCCACCACAGGGCCACTGACTAGAAATTCAAGCTTCCAGAGAATATTATTATTATTATTATTATTATTATTATTATTATTATTATTATTAATTATTATTATTATTATTCAGAAATGAAACCATATTCATATAGAACAAGCCCACCAAAGGGGCCACTGACTTGAAATTCAAGCTTCCAAAGAATAATAATATTATTATTATTATTATTATTATTATTATTACTCAGAAGATGAACCCTATTCATATGGAACAAACCCACCACAGGGGCCATTGTTTTGAAATTGAAGCTTCCAAAGAATATTATGGTGTTCATTAGGAAGAAGTAAGACGAGGTCAAGGGAAACACAGAAACAAGAGATCCCACTTATTAAAAAAGAAAAAAAGAAATTAATAAATTAAAAAAATAGAAAAAATGTATTAGCAGAAGACGCGGCAGTGGAGACAGTTGTTCGTCTTTAGGCCATGAAATAGGCAGCGTTTTCCCCAGGAAGAGGCCTCGGGGGTGAAACATTTATATGATGTTCCTCTCTTCAGTATATAGAGTATAGTCTCTCTCTCTCTCTCTCTCTCTCTCTCTCTCTCTCTCTCTCTCTCTCTCTCTCTCTCTCTCTAAGATTGAACATTTGGTTCAACCAAGCAATAGTTTAGATAATTTTTTATTTTCTCTCTCTCTCAGAGTGAGCATTTGATTCAACCAAGCAATAGTTTAGATTATTTTTAATTCTCTCTCTCTCTCTCTCTCTCTCTCTCTCTTAGAGTGAGCATTTGTTTCAACTAAGCAATAGTTTAGATTATTTTTTATTTTCTCTCTCTCTCTCTCTCTCTCTCTCTCTCTCTCTCTCTCTCTCTCTCTCTCTCTCTCTCTCTCTCTCTCTCTCTCTCTCTCTCTCCCCAGGGATGAGGATTTGATTCAACCAAGTGATTAGTTATGTTTTAGAATCTCTCTCTCTCTCTCTCTCTCTCTCTCTCTCTCTCTCTCTCTCTCTCTCTCAACTACTTATAACATGCATTTTTCATAAGCTTCCACTATACTACATGTATAACTAATTATATGCAAATTCATTCAGAAATCTCAAAAATTCTCAATTACCGAAAAAAATCCTCCTTATCACTCATATCATCTATATCATCGTCATAACGAAGGCTGTCTCTATTTGCTTGCTCCCTTATTGAAGCGTAGCACGCCATTCTGATATTCAGAGTGCCACCAGAGAGTGCCAATAACCCTGGTTTCATTCCTGCTCCTCTCCTTGACCCGTGGACTTCCTCTGTAGATAAAGATCGAGTGGTAATAATTCATTGGTTCTGTTGTTGTCCTGTTGCGTGCAGATCACGTGCTGATAAGAAGGGGAAAGGATTGATATTCTCTCTCTCTCTCTCTCTCTCTCTCTCTCTCTCTCTCTCTCTCTCTCTCTCTCTCTCTCTCTCTCTCAGATTTGGATAGTCAAAGAATATACTTTCGATTCGCACTGATAATGTTGCTACAGTGGCTTTGATCTCTCTCTCTCTCTCTCTCTCTCTCTCTCTCTCTCTCTCTCTCTCTCTCTCTCTCTCTCTCTCTCTCTCTCCAAGAGTAAGCATTTTGATACAATCGAGTAAGGTTTAGATTATTTTTTTAATTTCTCTCTCTCTCTCTCTCTCTCTCTCTCTCTCTCTCTCTCTCTTTCTCTCTCTCTCTCTCTCTCTCTCCCCCAGAGTGAGCATTTGGTTTAACTAAGCAATTTTAGGTTATTCTCTCTCTCTCTCTCTCTCTCTCTCTCTCTCTCTCTCTCTCTCTCTCTCAAGAGTGAGCATTTGATTTAACTAAGCAATAGTTTAGGTTATTCTCTCTCTCTCTCTCTCTCTCTCTCTCTCTCTCTCTCTCTCTCTCTCTCTCTCTCTCTCTCTCCCCCAAAGGGTAAGCATTTGATTTAACCAATAGTTTACATGATTTTTAAAACTCTCTCTCTCTCTCTCTCTCTCTCTCTCTCTCTCTCTCTCTCTCTCTGAATGAATGCTCACGGTCTCATATTTAGGGGAGTGGCCAATTTCTCTCGCTAATGATTGTGATTACAAGCGATCCCTCTAAGTCCCCTTGGTGTTCAGTTGCTCCTGGCTGAATTGTACTTGTTTTTATTTGTTATTTGTTTTTCTTTGTGTTACGGTCCATCGGTCCTATTTAAATTATTAATTTTATTAGGCTTGTATTCAAGTTTCATAATAGGTCAGGTTGTGGATTTTAATTATTTTTCTGTTTGTTGTCAATGGCTGTTGAAATTTGTTTTTTTTTTTTCGTTGTTTGTTTAGGGGTTTTCAGTAATCAAGGGATGTTTGTTGTACGGAAGGTGGATGTTAAGATAATGATATAATATACGATTGTCAAGATACGCAAGATATGAGAGATTACTAGGCTCGCCTTGTAATAGCGTTTGTAGATATATGTATATATATATATATTTGTTGATATATATATATATATATATGTATATATATATATATATATATATATATATATATATATATATATATATATATATATATATATATATATATATATACTACATATATATATATATATCATATATATATATTCCTTATATTATATATATAATTTTACTCGTATAATGATTATTGGTTTGCTTATTACAAAATACTTTTACGATTATTGGTGGGTTTACAGTTTTATTTTAACACCCGCAAATTCATGTCATAACCACAATAGTGCAGAGATTTATAGGCCTACGGCATATCCCATATTAATGGTTAAATCTACACTGTCATGACACTCAGCAACTAAAAGCGAGTAAGAAATGCGCCGAAGTTTCTTCGGCGCGATCGAGTTTTCTTTACAGCGTATAATGGTGTAAAAAAACTCTCAGTCACGGATCGTGGAACTCTCAGCCTCGGCGCGTGAAACTCTCAGCCTCGGCCCATGAAACTTTCAGCCTCGGCCCATGAAACTTTCAGCCTCAGCCTGGTGGTGGCCTGTGTTGTTGGCGTCTTAAAAGGTACCAGACGCACGATCGTGGCTAACTTTAACCTTGAATAAAATCAAAACTACTGAGGCCAGAGGGCTGCAATTTAGTATGCTTGCTGATTGGAGGGTGGATGATCCACATACCAATTTGCAGCCGTCTAGCCTCAGTAGTTTTTAGGATATGAGGGCGGACAGAAAAAGTGCGGACAGACAGAGAAATAGCCATATTAGGCTAATAGTTCTCTTTTACAGAAAACTAAAAAGTCTCCAGTTTTCCTTGAAAAGATTCAGATCTTTTCATTCCCCCTGATTTCGAGTGGGAACTTATTGCACAGTCATGGAGTTGCAAATTTCAAGGTTCTGTAACCTAAGTCTATCGTGTACTGTATCTCTGCTCAAATAACTTGAAACCAACTTTGGCTGGTCTGGTGTTGCCTATCCGTTGATTGTACAGTATAGTCATTGTGCATTGGCTGGCTATATGATTCAGCAGTTTTTGAATTTGTCAATGACCTTTGGGATTTTTCCGTTGGGAACCCCTCCCCCCATGTCTAGAAATTGCTTGTAGATATATATATGTATATATATGTTTAATATGTGTGTATGTATATATATGTGTATATATAAATATATAATTATATAATAATATACAATTTGTTTTTAGGAAAACTTGCCTAAGTCGTTCCTTCCCTCGTTCGTGATCGATCCCGTGATTTGTAGATGTGGCAAGACTGATAACCACTGCTCCACGAGCCTGTGTTTAACATCAATTCATTTTGTGATGTGTGTTTTTTACATTATAAGATTAATAATTGAGTTCTTATAGCACCACATTTTATCAGTGAAATTCCATATTTGAACTGTGAATATCAACCCCCACAATACCCAACCCCTGGGCATAAAAACCCTCTGGGTATGAACAACCCCTGGGCTTAAACAAGCCCCTGAGCTTAAACAACCCCTGGGCTTAAACAACTCCTGGGCTTAAACAACCCCTGGGCTTAAACAATCCCCTTAACTTAAACAACCCCTGAGCTTAAACAACCCCTGGGCATAAAACAACCTCTGGGCATACACAATCTCTGGGAATAAACAACCCCATTTCATAATCCATGGGCTTAAACAACCCCTGGGCATAACAACCTCTGGGCATGAACAACCTCTAAACAACCTCTGGGCATAAACAACCTCTGGGCATGAACAACCCCTGGGCATAAACAACCCCTGGGCTTAAACAACCCCTGGGCATTAAACAACCTCTGGGCATAAAAACCCCTGGTCATAAACAACCCCTGCCTATAAACAACCTCTTTGGGCATAAACAACCCTGCTCATAAGCAACCCTGGGGCTTGAACAACAACTGGGCATAAATCCTGGGCATAAAGAACCTCTGGTCATAAACAACCCCTGGGCATAAACAACCCCTGGGCATAAACAACCCCTGGGCATAAACAAACCTTGGACACAAAGAAGGTATGCCCTTACCAGCATTATCCTTGTGGGCACCAGCTGAAAACCCTCTTAATGGTTAAATTGTAGTCCTGGGTATGTGTGACTATGTGACTGGTGGGCATGAGTCATAATTTCTCGGTTGTGGCACAGAAGAAGAAGTAGTGCCCACATGCAACACATGTTTCTCTCTCTCTCTCTCTCTCTCTCTCTCTCTCTCTCTCTCTCTCTCTCTCTCCTTCCTTTATTTGTGTTTGTTATTCATTTCTGCATTCTTTTGCGTATTTTTTTTCTTTTTGTCTCGTGTTCTTAGGAATGGTTTATGTCTCTCCCTATCTTCCTCTCTCTCTCTTTCTTTCCTCCTTTCTCTCTCCCTTTCTTCATTTATTTATTTATTCGTGTTTATCTATCTCTCTTATTCTCTTCTCGTAGGAATGTTTTATGGAAATTTAACAAGAGAAGAATGATCTGACAGCCTTTAAAAATGTGTAGTTCTGTCTCCTTCCTTTCTTTCTCAGTTTTTTGTTTTTATTTATCTCTGTTATTCTCTTCTGCGTTCTTTTACGTGTTTTTTTTTTTTTTTGTCTCTCTTGTTCGTAGGAATGGTTTATGTAAACGTAACAGAAGAAGAAAGATTTGACAGCTTTTAAAGTGTGTAGTTCTCTCTTCCTCTTAATATATTTTATTTATGTTTACCTCTGTTATTCTCTTCTGCGTTATTTTGCGTTGCGTTGTTATGTCTCGTGTTCGTAGGAAGGGTTTCTGTAAATGTAACATAAGAAGAAAGATTTGACAGCTTTTAAAATGTGTACTTCTTTAATGGTTCTTCAAAGCAGCGTACGTTGGTGGTGGTTACTGAGTGGGGTTCAGATAACGCTTTGCATAATGCAGTTTGTTTTTATATATATATATATATATATATATATATATATATATATATATATATATATATATATATATATATATATATATATATATATATATATATATGTATGTATTTTACATTTTTGAATATATTATAGAAGGGGCTTATATATATTCGTCTGCTGTCACATTTATCAGTGTTTTAATTTGAAAAGTTTATTGCTTTTTTTTTGACACTTCAAGAATATTTTATGTTCGTATGCGTTTAACATATGTGTTTGTTATAATTGGGTAATTCAGCCTTACAGTTGCAATTTGTTTTATGCTTCGCATTTATTAATGTTTTATAGAAGGTAACTTCGACTTTGTAAATATTTCACAGAATGGTCAGAGACTATAAGTATTGTATAGAAGGGAACTTTACAGAATTTATATTTTACAGAAGCGAACTTGACAGAATTTATAAATATTTTATAGTGGGAAATTTACTGACTATAAATATTTTATAGAAGGGAACTTTACAGACTATGAATATTTTATAGAAGGGAACTTTACTGGCTAATTTGCTATATATTTGCATCCGCTATCACACTTTCTGTATATGTTAACTTAGAGTATTATTGCACTTCAAGAATATTTTATAGTAATAATAATAATAATAATAATGTCTTTAACAGTTGTAGTTGTATAATAATAATAATAATAATAATAATAATAATAATAATAATAATAATAATAATGTCTTCAACAGTTGTATAATAATAATAATAATAATAATGTCTTTAACAGCTGTATTTGTCAGTTTCTCTATATCTTAACTTAGAGCATTAATAATAATAATAATAATAATAATAATAATAATAATAATAATAATAATAATGTCTTCAACAGCTGTATTTGCCAGTTCCTCTACAGAGTATTATTGCACTTCAAAAATACTTTATGCTTGTGCCTTCAGCAAATATTTATCCAAAATTATACAATTACGTCCCAGTCACAGAATTCCTCTGCATCACGCCAAGGCTTCGCGGAATGTTTTTGCAGTGATAAGTCATTTCCCAGATCCCGTTTTGGGAGCTAGTGCTGATGTACTCGGGTATACCAGGCCTGTTAGTTGCATAATGTATGCAGTAGTAGGCACACATGACTGTCATTCTGGGAGAGAGTACGTGCATATGTTTGGTATTCGCGTGTCACTCTTACGTACTTATTTTCGGCTTATCTCTGGGGGAAAGAGGGATATTTGTTACTTGTTTCTGTTACACTCTGTACTTGTTTTGGCTTATCTCTGGGGTAGGGAGAGATGTGTAACTTCTTATTGTAAGCGTGGATTAACATAAACTTATCTCGTTTTAATATTTATTGGTGTTTTTCGTACAGAAAATCGACATAATTTGGTGAGATTATAACATTGGTGTAACTTTTTATTATAAGCTTAGATTAATATGATTTATCTAATGCTATTAGTTAATGTTATTTTTCTCAGAGAAAAGCGTCATGATTTGGCGAGATTGTCGAATTTGGTTAAAATCAGTTGCATTCTGTCACGAGAATCTCCATAAATGTTTGCAATGCTTGCAAAACATTTTATTTACCAGTTATTTTGTGTTTCAGAATGTTGCATTATAGTCGAAAGAAATATTTTAAATCTTTATACAGTTGCTATATGTGTGTATGAGTGTGTGTGTGTATGTATGTATGTATGTATGTTTGAGAGAGAGAGAGAGAGAGAGAGAGAGAGAGAGAGAGAGAGAGAGAGAGAGAGAGAGAGCGAGCGCAACGGAAGTCACCCAGATTATGATATTATTGTACACCATGAAAAAAAATATATTGCCTGTGCATTTGCATGTTACAAGCACAGCAAATAAACAAGTAAACAGCCGTGTCTGTGTTCTCATGTATATGTCATCCCCTCAAACGAAAACACACGAATGACTGTACCAAGGAAAAGCAAATTTTCCGTGGTCTCTCAGACTCTTAAGAGGATGCAGCGTAGAATCTAATTTAACTGATGCTTGTGGGTATGTCCTTCTTGCTCCCAAAAGGGCCTTATGAGGCAACTGAAGAGCTGCAATTGATTGATTGATTGATTGAAATGATAAATTGCAGTTGCTCCAGCAGGGCCATGACATCGTTAAGGAGAGAGAGAGAGAGAGAGAGAGAGAGAGAGAGAGAGAGAGAGAGAGAGAGAGAGAGAGAGATCAAACGAAGGGGGAGAGAGAGATTGTGAATAAATTTGACGAGAGAGAGAGAGAAAGAGAGAGAGAGGATGTTTATAAATGAATTAAAATGGGGAAAAGATGATGAAAATGTTTATAAGAGAATTAAAATGGAGAGAAAGATTTGAGAGAGAGAGAGAGAGAGAGAGAGAGAGAGAGAGAGAGAGAGAGAGAGAGAGAGATGAAATCAAACGAGGGAGGGGGGAGATTGTGAACAAATTTGACGAGAGAGAGAGAGGATGTTCATAAATGAATTAAAATGGAGAGAAAGATTATGAAAAATTTGAGAGAGAGAGAGAGAGAGAGAGAGATGAAATCAAACGAAGGGTGGGGAGAGAGATTGTGAACAAATTTGGCGAGAGAGAGAGAGAGAGAGACTGTAGATCAAAGGGGTATATTTTCACAAAATTAATTTTTATTAATTTGCCTAGTTAACTCCATTATATTTCGTTTAAAGTGTTAATTTTTAGTCATTAATTACAATAATTGTCATCCCTGATAACTTGAACTATTTCATGAAGCAAATGGTAACAAAATTTAGGATTATTGTTGGTTAATATATTGATTTTTATTTTCATTTCATTTAAATGATCTCTTGTTTCTGTATTTCTTATTAATTTCTGCAACTTCTTTCAATTGAACACCATAATATTCTTTGGAAGCTTGACTTTCAAGTCAGTGGCCCCTGTGGGCTTGTTACATATGAATAGCGGCTTATCCTCTGAATAATAATAATATAATAATAATAATAATAATAATATAATAATAGTAATAATAATAATGATAATCTTTAGAAGCTTGAATTTCAAGTCATTGGCCCCTTTAGACTTGTTCCACATGAATAGAGGTTTATCTTCTGAATAATAATAATAATAATAATAATAATAATAATAATAATAATAATAATAATAATAATCTTTAGAACCTTGAATTTCAAGTCAGTGGCATCTGGAGGCTTGTTCCATCTGAATAATGGTTTATCTTTTGAATAATAATGATTATCTTACATTATCACACATTTCTGCTATCTCTTTTTCTTCTTTTGATCTGAAGAACACGAAGATTTAACGAGAAAACTCACCCACGCATAATTTGAGACAGTTCACGAATATCTGTCGAATTATATGGCTGAATGCCGCGTTTCTGCAATATGTGAAAGAGAATGTATTCAGTTTTACATTCCGATTTGAAGCGGTATTGCCAAAAAACCTAAGTCACGTCAACATGCAAGCATATTGCAAAAAATGTCTGATAGATTCACCGTCATCTAATGCATGATTTAGATTGTTTGCTCGTTCAGTCAGGCGTAGATTTTTAACTTTCGTTTTTAGAGCACGCCATCTTGCTTAGCATGAATAACCCACATTGCTCCTTACGGTGGTAAAAGTGTGGATTCCAGGCCTTGCAAGTTCTTTTGAACTTGTCATAAAGGTTTGTGATGCCTGAGATTGCTAAGTATTGCATAATGTGACTAGACTCCATATTTGTGTATGGATTTCATTTTAAAGGCGATTTTGGTGTAAGGCTTGAGATGGCTTCCATAACTCTTCATTTACCCAGTTTTATTTCTTCACTTTATTACTTTTTTTAAGTAACATGCAGTGCGCCACGTGAGGTGACGTCAGTGCACCTCGCGTGGTGTACTGTAGGCATTACTTAAAGTTCTTTGCAACGTTCCCTCGGCCCCTAGGTGCAACCTCTTTCATTCCTTTTACTGTACCTCCGTTCATATTCTCTTTCTTCCATCTGACTTTCCACTCTCTCTAACAATTGCTTCAGTGCAACTGCGGGGTTTTCCTCCTGTTACACCTCTCAGACTTTCCGCACTGAATGACCTCATAGGTCCCAGTGCTTGGCCTTTGTCGCTCTCTTTTCAATTTAAAATCTATGAAATATTTTCAGGAAATCTTTCAAGTCCGCCGGAATTAAGACTCTCTCTCTCTCTCTCTCTCTCTCTCTCTCTCTCTCTCTCTCTCTCTCTTTCTCTCCAAAATGTTTAAGAATATCTTCAAAGTCCACCAGAATTCTCTCTCTCTCTCTCTCTCTCTCCACTCTCTCTCTCTCTCTCTCTCTCTCTCTCTCTCTCTCTCTCTCTCTCTCTAAAAGTAAGGTTGCCCCAGAATCAAGGAACTACACTAATAACTATGAACGGGAGGTATAATTTCCCCATCAGAT
>NC_089788.1:75235219-75242719 GCF_040412425.1 Macrobrachium rosenbergii | reverse complement strand
TTAAAACACGAAAAAAATAATTACAAACAACACAAGCGACATCCCATTCCTGTTGACGTATTAAACGACAGTTCATAATTGCCCTAGAGGCTCTAATTGGCCTGAAATGTCATTAGGAGGATGCTCTAATTAGCGATGGGTTCGCCTTCATTGATTGGGCGAAATAACCCAATTTGAAGCCTGTGCAGAACTAGCAATCGTATTTGGTGCGAATTAGGTGCTCAGTGGAGTAATGAAGCGACGGTTTCTCTCTCTCTCTCTCTCTCTCTCTCTCTCTCTCTCTCTCTCTCTCTCTCTCTCTCTCTCTTATTCTTCTTCTTCTTCTTCCACCTCTTCTTTTTTTCTCCTCCTTCTTTCTCTCCTCCTCCTCCTCCTCCTCCTCCTCCTCCTCCTCAACCTCTTCCTCTTCTTCTTCTTCTTCTTCTACCTCCACCTTCTTCTTCTTTTATCCTTCTGCTTCCTCCTCCTCCTCCTCCTCCTCCTCCTCCTCCTCCTCCTCCACCTCAACCTCCTCTTCTACTCTTCTTCCTCCTTATTCTTCCCACCTCAACCTCCTCTTCTTCTTCTTCTTCTTCTCTCTCCTCCCCCTCCTCCTTCTTCTTCCACCTTAACCTCTTCTTGTTCTTCTTCTTCTTCTCAACTTCTTCTTCTTCTTCTTCTTCTTCTTCTTCTTCTTCTTCTTCTTCTTCTTCTTCCACCTCAACCTCTCGTTCTTCTTCTCCATCTTCTTCTTCCACCTCCACCTTTCTATATTCGGTCAATCCTTCTTCTTCTTCTTCTTCTTCTTCTCCTCAATGAAATCCAAGAGGAACACAAAAAAAAAACTCCTCTCAAGAAGACAAACTCGACGAAGAGGTTGGAAGCGGTGGTTATCTCCCGAGTAGAAGTGAAAGGAAGTCATGATATTTAAACCCGACGTTAATTGTGAGGTCACTTGCTATTTTTGACCTCGTTGTCGTTGAGACGTTTTAGGGAAAGGTTAGTGACGTCCTGTTGTTGCTCTGGAAGGAGTCTTATAGAGTCTTCGAAGACACTTTAAGAGGAGTGGGAGTCTTAGGGCTAGTTTTGTAGAATCGTACAAGGAGAGTACAAGATTTCTTGTGGTTATGTAGTGGCATTCTGTTATTGCTCTATAAAGAGCCTTAGAGTCTGTCTAGCGAATCTGTTATTGCTTTGGGAAGTCTTGAAGAGTCTTCTAAGACACTTAAGAGAAGTGGGGGTCTTAGGGCTGGTTTTGTAGTCTTACAGAAATGGGTTCGAGTTTTGCGTTCGTAGAAGGAAGGTCTGAAGAGAGTACAAGTCTGTGTTTATGTAGTGAAATCCTGTTATAACTCTGGAAATAGTCTTTAGAGTCTTGTAAGACGCTTCAAGAGAAGTGAGAGTCTTAGTGCTAGTCTTAGAGTCTTTCAGAAGTGCTTTCGAGTTCTGCGTTCGTGGGAGGAAGGTCTGGGGAGAGTACATTATAGAAACTGCGGTTATGCCCAAGGCAAATTAGAAGATGTCTGCCATCTACCGGACGTGTTGGGAAACTTGCTGCGTCAGTTACGTTAGTTCCCAGTTCTTGATCAGTGTTTGAGCTTCTCTGATATGTTGTTAGAACTCCACGTTGTTGAATACTTCCTTTATAATTTATATACATAGTGATTATAGCTTTTGGGAGTGGAAAAGTCAATTGCAGGCACACTAAGAAATAGTGCAACATTAGGAAAATTACATAATATCGTCTTGTTGTTTATTAGTTTGTACTGGGAGGCAATGTGATTATACGCCCTTATTCGGACTGATTCGGGGCTGTAGAGTACAGTTGGTTGAAGGCTTCATTTCCTGCCACTTGTTACGTCATCGGGGTTGAATGATTGAGCACTATCGTCATCAGAATAGTTTTTTTTTTTTTTTTTTTAGGTGGCGATACCTGTTTTTCGTTTGCCGGGCATTTAAGAAGCTTTTAGTCATCGGATATTGCTGGTGAGGCTGCTAGACTCTCTCTCTCTCTCTCTCTCTCTCTCTCTCTCTCTCTCTCTCTCTCTCTCTCTCTCTCTCTCTCTCTCTCTTTTATACACAGGCTGCTCTTGGGACTCTCTTTTATACACTCTCTCTCTCTCTCTCTCTCTCTCTCTCTCTCTCTCTCTCTCTCTCTCTCTCTCTCTCTCTCCCGATAGGCTCAGCTACAAACTGGGACAGTCAAAAGGGAATTTGATTCATACTGATAATGTTGTTACAGTGACTCTCTCTCTCTCTCTCTCTCTCTCTCTCTCTCTCTCTCTCTCTCTCTCTCTCTCTCTCTCTCTCACACACACACACACACACACACACACACTTGGACATTCAAAGAAAACACTTTAGATTCGTACTGTGGTTTTGCTTGAGTAGCCTTGATATTCTCTCTCTCTCTCTCTCTCTCTCTCTCTCTCTCTCTCTCTCTCTCTCTCTCTCTCTCTCTCTCTCTCTCATACACGCACGCGCGCACACACACAGGCTACACAAACATGGACAGTCAAAGAAACACTATGAAGTATTTACTTTTAATTTGCTTCTGATGGTATGCCTTTATTTTTTTATACTTTTTTTTTTTTTTGTTAAGCTGTCTGCATCTGACACTTAATGAGCTCGAGGAGACTTGCTTGCGTAGTACACTGCACAAGCAAGCACCGTCCCACTGCAGTCAATTTCAAAGCTGTATAAACGATCCTTTTTAATCTCAGCGTACTTATTGCCACCAACATCACTAATACTATCCCCCGTACGGGTAGAGTGCCGTCAGTACGCCTCACGAAGTGCACCGTAGGCTTTACCAAAGGTTCTTTGCCGCAGCCTCTTTCATTCGTTTTACTGCACCTCCGTTCATATTCTCTCTCTTCCATTTTCCACTCTCTCCTAACAGTTGTTGCATAGTGCAACTGCGAGGTTTTCCTCCTGTTACAACTTTCAAACCTTTTATTATCCTCAATTTCCCCTTCAGGGCTGAATGACCTCATAGGTCCCAGCGCTTGGGCTTTGACCTGAATTTTGTATTCTAGTCCTATCCAACTAATACTAGCTATGTTATCTAGTGGGTGATTTCACTTCTAATATTGTAAACAGATCTCTCTCCCTCTACAACGTGATGACTGGGTCCGTTTCCTGAATAACCTGTTGCGCAGCCTGATGTACTTTGAAATATATGTACCTGGTGTGTAGTCGACTGCTATGGGGCGCAGTCAGGGTGGAGAAGTGGTTAGGGCTAGCAACTTCATCCCAAAACCACTAGCTGAGAATTGGAAGGTTAAAACAGTGTGGGGCCACGCAGAAAAGGTAATTGAATGGAAGATTATACAAAATTAGCAAAGATTCGTATAGAACAATCCTATAAGATGGTTTTGAAAAGTAAGGCTTCACGGATTAGAACACCCGTATTATGTAACAGAGAGAAATGCGCAAGTGATTGGTAAATAGTTATCAGCAGAGGCAGAACAGCGTATGAGGATAGTCAAGTGCACACAAGCAACTTTAGTATTACTATTTGTTTGTTTATATTTACTTTTCTGGGGTGGGGAGGGAGGGTTGGCCGAGCCAGCATAACCTAGTTCAGTTATTTATATATTTTGTTTCTCTTTATGTATCTAGTGAATTATTTTAGCATTTGATATGTGGCTCATAATATATACAGTATATATATATATATATATATATATATATATATATATATATATATATATATATATATATATATATATATATATATATATGCAAGGACTCAAGTTGCATTGAGTCAAGTACAGTGTAGTTGCGTACAGAGGTTTTACTTTTTAGTATGTAAATTATAATTGACAAGCTTTATTGCGCCCATGTAATTATATAAACGCGTGCTCGTCAATTTACAGTTGATTATTTAAAAAAAAAAAAAAATAACCAGCCCATTTCAGCCCGTTTTAGTCATGATCAAACCTTGGTGAATCATTGGTCAGCCCATTTCAACCCGTTTTAGCCTCGGCTCAATGATTGTCATCAACCTTTGGTGAATCATTGGTCAACCTTGTCATATCATTAATCCCTTGAAATCTAAGCTGTTATACATCACCCCAAGGAAATGGGATCACGCTAAAATCATTAATCCCTTGAAATTCAAGCCGATAAACATCACCCCAAGGAAACGGGATCATACGATTTTCCTGTTAATAGCCAATTAATTATATTGCACCCTCACACACCACCTTGGGGAACGCCACAATAAGTTCCCTTGTCTTAGCTTATCTCGCTAGGTACTTCTGTCGACTGCTGTTGCATGTTTGGTTGTGGTTACTCTGAAGGGCTTGTGAAGCATTTCTCTCTCTCTCTCTCTCTCTCTCTCTCTCTCTCTCTCTCTCTCTCTCTCTCTCTCTCTCTCTCTCTCTCTCCTTATCCTCATATACAAATAGACTACACACACTTGGACAGTCAAAGAAATTCTCTCTCTCTCTCTCACTCTCTCTTTTTAATAGGCTTTGTATTTGTACTTTTCTTTCCGGAGAACCAAGAAAATCTCTCTCTCTCTCTCTCTCTCTCTCTCTCTCTCTCTCTCTCTCTCTCTCCATAAATAGTCTACACAAAAACTTACAGGCAAAGAAACACTATGAAGCATTAACTGCCAATTTAATTCTGATGGTATGCCATTATTTACTTGTTTATTTCTTTGCTTGTTTATTTGTTTTGTTGTTTACATGTTTACTTTATGTCTCTTTCGTGTGAGAGGTTTGGTTTTGTTCCTTCGTTTTGCGTTTTTGTGGCTTCAGGTAGTACGAGAAGTCTTTCCCAAAGGGCTGATGACCTTTCAGGTTTGATGTGGGTTGAAGGTTAGGTGCCTTTGTGTATATATATATATATATATATATATATATATATATATATATATATATATATATATATATATATATATATATATATAAATTTATGTATATATGTATATATGTATGTATATATACAAATATATATATATACATATATTCTCTCTCTCTCTCTCTCTCTCTCTCTCTCTCTCTCTCTCTCATGCATAGAAATGAAATGTATTTTGTTCTATTCATAATTATATAGTGTATTTATATATAATGTATCTACTCTATATAATCTCTATACTCTCTCTCTCTCTCTCTCTCTCTCTCTCTCTGCATAGAAATGAAATGTATTTTGTTCTATTCATTAATAGATGCGACCTCTCATTCTCTCTCTCTCTCTCTCTCTCTCTCTCTCTCTCTCTCTCTTGTAACACTACTCCGAAAAACAAGAAAACACAGCCCAAGTGCCCATTTATGTGGAGGCTCCCTGGGTATATATTCCTTTCGCTTTCAAGGTAAACACCCAGGTATGTGAGGTGATACCCGGTATTCGAGGGTATACCTCTTAATGTGCTTTGTTTCCATTGTGTTTGTTTGTCTGCAATGTTTGCCCTCTTGAGAGCCGTGTGGGAATCGCCACCAGGTGTTTGTTTTCGTTACGGCTATGTGTGTGTTTGTGTGTGTGTGTGTGTGTGTGTGTGTGGAGAGAGAGAAAGAGAGAGAGAGAGAGTACACTAGGTCTCATCTTGAATCATTTCTGTAAATTGAAATAATGAACAGAATCAAATATATTTTGCCTTTGTAAACGAGAGAGAGAGAGAGAGAGAGAGAGAGAGAGAGAGAGAGAGAGAGAGAGAGAGAGAGAGAGAGGTTGGTTGTGGGTGGTTGCAAGTTAGGTATTTATACAGTGAAATATGAAGACGATAAAATAGGTATATGTGTGTGTGTGTATGTGTGTGTGTAGCTGAATCGCGAAAATATGGAACTTGATGAATATATAAATAAAGACAAAATCCACGAGGGAAAGAGAAACAATGGAGTGCTACGAGGCCTTTCGACTCGTCGTCCTTTACTTAGCAGACGACAAGTCGAATTGTCTCGCAGCACTCCATTGTTTCTCTTTCCCTCGTGGATTTTGTCTTTATATGTGCATATATATACAGGATGTCCATAAAGTCATGGCGCGACTTTTAAAATACCTGTAGCTTCGTAACTGTACACGATAGTTAATCTGTAAAAAGGATAAGAAAGCTTGATGTGTCTAGTTTTTCCCCACCATGACAGCCGATTGGTACGTTTTGAAACACGTAGCTATTTATGAATATTTATCAAGTCACCGTGACAGTTTATATATATTTACATTAAATAAATTTTGTAGCTTAATGTTTGTGTGTACAGAATTGTAAGCCTGTAACCTGACAGATCAAAGTATCATAAACATATTTTTAGAACTGTATTAAATTCACCTCCATTAGAGTATGGACCACAGCCTTGCTATGCGACCGAGACTCCACACTCAAATAGGGCGTCAGTTCCCCTATTTCCCTATTGAATCGACACGTTTGACGGAGTGAAAACAAAGGATTCGTTTCTCTCTTGTAACAGAAGACGCCATGCATCGTACTCGGTTTGTTGATTGAGATAATGATAGATCTGTCCTCTGGAAAGTGTTTCGAAGATGGAAACTGGTCTTAATATGCGGAAATCATTATCTCTCGGCGATATCGCTGGCGGGGTGTCACGAGAGAGAGAGAGAGAGAGAGAGAGAGAGAGTTCAGAGGAGAGGTTTTTGTTTTGTTTGTAGTCTTAATTCTGGACGGGAAATTAGGGTTTGCCGTTTTAATCTTACATGAAGGATGACGTCTCTCTCTCTCTCTCTCTCTCTCTCTCTCTCTCTCTCTCTCTCTCTCTCATATATATATATATATATATATATATATATATATATATATATATATATATATATATATACATACATACATACATACATACATACATACATCAATAGTCAATAATTTGCTGATTGTCGATTCTAAAATTTCATGTAGGACTCTCTCTCTCTCTCTCTCTCTCTCTCTCTCTCTCTCTCTCTCTCTCTCTCTCTCTCTCTCTCTCTCTCTCTCCATGCACCATACAGAAGGCGTTCCCACTAAAGGAGAAAGGCATCCTATAAGTAGGGTGGAGTCCTACCAGCTTGAAGGAGAGGAAGTCCTATTCTAGGATGTCTGTATATCCAAGGTTTGGGACAGGGTCGATTGTATTAAGCCCCTGTTTATCAGTTCCTTCTTATAGGGTTTAATTTCTTCTTATAGCCATGATACAGTATTGTTGTATTGTTTAATTCTTATATTTTTACGCTGTTGATGATACGTGTACAGTGTCCGTTCAATTCTTATCTGTTGGTGTACCCCAGGTATAGCATGTTGGGTCCCTGCTGTTTTCGGCCTTTGTGTGGCTTCCTTTACACCTCTCTCTCTCTCTCTCTCTCTCTCTCTCTCTCTCTCTCTCTCTCTCTCTCTCTCTCTCTCTCTCTCGGTTTTGTGCTGCTGAAATCGTAACAGTAATGCTATGAACAAAATTCCGCGTTGTTCAGAAGGAAGACATCATTTCAAAATAATGAAATATAAAAAAAAAAAATCGTAATATTAATGCTATGAACAAAATTCCGCGTTGTTCGGAAGGAAGACAGTTTCAGAACATCTTTTTTATGTAT
>NC_089788.1:75217719-75230219 GCF_040412425.1 Macrobrachium rosenbergii | reverse complement strand
CTAATAATAAAAGCACGTCTAGCCCAATTAAAGTTGTTGCTTAATCGAGGATCTGATTATCAAGGTTTGATCGAGGGTTTTTTTTGCGCATGCGCCTGCCTGTTTGTGTACAGGTCACGTGACCTTTAACATTCGCTTATGAAAGAAGGTTTGGAGAGAGAGAGAGAGAGAGACTTATTTTTTATTTCAATAAAAATGGTTACTACATAGATTTTTCTGAGAGAGAGAGAGAGAGGGTGGGTTCTTTATTTGTTAAAAATGGTTACTACATAGATTTCTCTGAGAGAGAGAGGGAGAGAGAGAGAGAAAGAGAGAAAGTTCTTTATTCCATCAACAATGGTTAATAAATAGATTTCTCTGAGAGAGAGAGAGAGAGAGAGAGAGAAAGTTTCTTTATTTGTTAAAAAATGGTTAATACATAGATTTCTCTGAGATTTCTCTGAGAGAGAGAGAAAGAAAGTTATTTATTCCATTGAAAATGGTTAATAAATAGATTTCTCTGAGAGAGAGAGAGAGAGAGAGAGAGAGAGAGAGAGAGAGAGAAAGTAAGTTATTTATTCCATTGAAAATGGGTACTAGATAGATTTCTCTGAGAGAGAGAGAGAGAGAAAGAAAGTTGTTTTTATTCCATTAAAAATGGGTACTAGATAGATTTCTCTGAGAGAGAGAGAGAGAGAGAGAGAGAGAGAGAGAGAGAGAGAGAGTCAAAGTTCTTTATTCTGTTAGAAAACATTTCTCAGAGAGAGAGAGAGAGAGAGAGAGAAAGAGCCAGGTGTCCAAGATCTTGCATCTGTGCTGGGTCTTAGAACAGGTGTTATACTCACTCGCCTATCTTGTCAGAAATAGGATATTCCTCCCTTCCAACTAGAGAACAGTGGGTTTCAATATTTATAGAGGATGTGTGCATGTGTTTGCACGTGTGTACATCTGTACGTACGCATTTGATCGTATTTATTCGTGAAAAATTATTCATGAACTCACTGGAGTATTTCATAGATGTTTTTCATAAGTCTACCCTCTTAGAGTGGTTCTTTGCTGTGTCCTTTCTGACCCTGGCTGCAGTCCCTTTCTTTCATTTTATTTTACCTCCTTTCATATTCTCTCTCATCTTATTTTCCATCCTCCCCCTTTCAGCGCTGAATGACCTCATCATCATAGGTCCCAGTGCTTGGCCTTTGGCCTAAATTTAAGGGGTTACTGGCAGTGGAACGCTTTTTGAAAGTAAATTTTTTTTCCCACGTAAGGAGTTACTACTAGGAATGGAGAACTTTTCCAGACTAGTTTTTGTTGCCAAGTAAGGATTTACTAGCAATGCAAAACTTTTCCAAAATAGTTTTTGTTGCCAAGTAAGGATTTACTAGCAATTCAAAGCTTTTCCAGACTAGTTTTGTTGCCAAGTGAGGATTTACTAGCAATTCAAAACTTTTCCAAACTAGTTTTTGTTGCCATGTAAGGAGTTGCTAGCAATTCAAAGGTTTTTCAAACTACACACTAACTATCAGTTCTCTGCTAGAATCCAGAACTCTAATTATGATTGCTCTCTGAGACTGATCTGCAAAGGAAATTTCTTTGCCTGGGAGAAGTCTATTAAATACTGAATTGCTTCTCAGTACTTGATCTGTATTGAAACCATCACGAGATGCGGTATGACTTGTCCATCGATCTGGGAACAAATTCCTGAGATATACGCTAGTATTGCACCAGCCCTGGGTAAGTTAGGTTAGGCTAGGTTAGATTACTGCCTCAACAATAATTTGGGTGTGGGAAACCTAATGAGATTATTTTTAAAAAATTCTGTGGTTAGTATTTAAGACATGACGTCCCGCTTTTTACAGGGAAAGGTCTCGGTACTCGGTTACATCTCAAGAAAATGCATCCGGAGACCACATATTTGCATATATCACCCCTCACTACAGGTTAATTAGTCATGGAATACTGTAGTTTGCGTATATTTTACAGCCTTCTTAAAAGCAGGGATGGGAAGTGGTCAGGATTGGCTGTTAAAATGACTGTGTATGTCTGGTGAGACTTACTGTCATTTGTGTCCTCTGAAAATTCTTTTGTAGGTCTCCAAGGCCGTTGGAGTAGTCACATTAGCATTAAGAAAAAAAATACTACAGTCATAGGTAATGTTTGTTGCATTAATTTTTCTTTCTTTAAATCTTCAGTTGAAAACCCTTATTGGACAAGAGTCAACAGACTATGATAAACCCAAGAGGGCTTCAAAGAGAAATTAGCCTAGAGAGAGAGAGAGAGAGAGAGAGAGAGAGAGACAGGAAAAGGTGATAAATAAGTATGATGGAACAGAAAATAAAATCGATACACCTGAAATTCAGGAGACGACGCAGATTAGAGGAAAAGGTGATAAATAAATAAATATGAGGGAACAGAAGATAAAACCGATACGCCTGAAATTCAGGTCAGGAGACGTCAAGAGAGCAGCAGAGAGCAGGAATGAATTTGCTCCTCGCTTAAACATTTGGAGCTCAGAAGATTCCATCACAACTGCACTAGGCAGACTATTCTACATTTTAGTTGTAGCCAAGATAAAACTCTCAGCAAACTGATTGATTCTTGAGTTATAACGATGATTCTAAAGTCTTAACACGGATTCCTAATGATCCTCTGAAGAATTTTGTAGAGATTTTGTAGAGATGTGCATAGGAGCTAAGACTTAGTTGCTCCCATTCTTGAGAGAGGAAAGTACAGCTTTCTACTCTGTGAGTTTGCGTGAGAGGCGCAGGCGAATATATTCTTCTTCACGCTCTCAATAGTTCTTTGTGTTTTGAGGCTGAGTTTTCAAGTTTAATGACGTTGTGTTTCCTTTTGTTGTTAGGGAAGGCTGAAAGGTGTGTGTGTGTGTTTGTGTGTATGGTGATTTATTTTTGTAGTTTGTAATGTCGTAGGCTGAAAAGAATGAGTAATGAAGGGGCCATGAAAAATTGTGCTGTTGTAAATTTAGGCCAATGATCTTCTAGCGCCATGTAAATGGTAACTTTATAGTGTATAATAATAATAAATAATAATAATAATAATAATAATAATAATAATAATAATAATAATAATAATAATAATAATAATAATTGAAAAACAAATCCACAGTTATGTACAGGGACAAATAATTTGATGATAAATCTTTACAGCGAGCTTTCGGGAATCTGTAGAGATTTATTTTTAGAGTATATGTACCCATGCATAACTGGATTTGTTTCTCCATTTCAAGACTTATGCTACTTAGAGTATTTTTCAATAATAATAATAATAATAATCTGAGCTCCTCTGGAAAACAAGTCAATTCTCACTTGTACAGAGAGTAGGTCCAAGTTGGCAACCTTGCTTCCGGTGTAACAAATGTAATGTTATTCAAGGTATTCGCCCTAATTATGCCTCAGATGAGCCAAGATTATTAAAAAGAATATGATGGCCCATTTTTTAAAGGATCACTCCAGGCGATTTAGTCATATTGGCGATTAATTGGGACACTTTTAAACAAATTGGAGGTTCTTCAGTTACTGGGGTACCACAGGGGAAAGATACGAAGCTTGGTGTTTTGTGCTGGGTGTTATATTTGCTGTGGTGCTAAAGGTTATGAATTTAGCGAGTCTTTATTGTCTTTGAGAGAGAGAGAGAGAGAATCGTTATTGTATTTTAGAGACAGAGAAAATCATTACTGTGTGTGTGTGTAAGAGAGAGAATGAGTATTGTATTTTATAGGCAGAGGGATCATAGTCTGAGAGAGAGAGAGAGATAGAGGAATCAGTATTGTATTTTATAGGCAGAGAGAATCATTACTGTCCGAGAGAGAGAAAGAGAATCGTTATTGCATTTTAGAGACAAAATCATTACTGCGACACACAGAGAGAGAGAGAATCTCTCTCTCTCTCTCTCTCTCTCTCTCTCTCTCTCTCTCTCTCTCTCTCTCTCTCTCTCTGTTAATGTTCTGACACCAACAAGGCGTCAGGTCGAGCAATCAGGCACAATCGTAACTGATCTCGTCGTAAGATCTCTCATCCCTTATAAGATGATCTCATCTAAGAGAGCAGATCTCGATCTCGTGCTCCGGGATAGTTTCATTATCGCCTCGGGAGTCTTAAAAAAAAAAAAAAAAAAAAGCAGTTGGGAAAGGGAGATTTTTTCCCTTGAGGATTTGAGTTTTTTTTTATTTCATTTTTTATTTTTATTTTTATTTTTTTTTTTTTTGAGAGTAGAAGCAGCCCTTGGACTAAAAAGCAGATTGTTTTTCTCTCTCTCTCTCTCTCTCTCTCTCTCTCTCTCTCTCTCTCTCTCTCTCTCTCTCTCTCTCTCGTTATTGACACCTGCGTGTATTTCATTGGCATAAGAATTTAAATTATTTTTTGTATTATATGTTTAATTTGATTTGATATATCAAGCAGATATATTATACACATGTATGTATACATATACTGTGATATATAATACATATATATAGTGTATGTATATATACTGTATATATATATATAATATATCTTCTGTATATAAACAAACTATATACAGTCTATTAAAATTCCTCGTCCTCTATACATAAACTTAAAAAATCCTCCTCTCTCTCCCTCTCTCTCTCTCTCTCTCTCTCTCTCTCTCTCTCTCTCTCTCTAACCGGATGTGACACCTAAAAGTATAGGCACTCAACAACGAAGCTGAATCATGTTCGCTCACAATCCCTCCCGCCCCATTAAGCGCCCATCCGCTAAGCGCCCCTTCGTTCGAGAACTGTCATCGTAAGTCGTAACGGAATGGCAGGTTTTTCAGGACAGTTTTTTCATGACGGTTTTTCTGTGACAGTTTTTCATGGCGGTAGCTGCTACTTATATTTATTTACTTACACTTATGCATAGGCTACCGGCATTTCGTTATTATTATTATTATTATTATTATTATTATTATTATTATTATTATTATTATTATTATTATTGACTTTTTCCATGATAGGTTTTCATGACAGCAGCTGCCATATTAGATTGCGCTATTTACTTATGCATATGCTACTGGTGTTTCGTAACTTTTATTATTATTGTTATTATTATTATTATTATTATTATTCAGATGATGAGCCCTTTTAATTACTATTACTACTACTACTATTATTATTATTATTATTATTATTATTATTATTATTATTCATTATTATTATTATTCAGAAGATTATTTCAGAACCCTATTCATATGGAACAAGCCCACCACAAAAGGGCCATAGATTTGAAGTTAGAGCTTCCAAAGAATATGGTGTTCATTTGAAAAGTTACAGAAGAGATCAATTATTAGGTAACAAAAATATATTAAAACATAAATAAGTAGATAAAAATGTTAATAAATTAAATGGATAATTTATAATAAGAGAGAAATACCATGATATTTTGAATCTCGATCAGGAAGGCAATGCAGTGAATATTTTTTGCAACATTGCAAGGTATGGCTGTACGTAAATTCTATATTCAGTTCAATTCAAATCAAATTTAAGTGCTTATGTAAATATACAGTCTGGTGGCACATTCTATATTAAGTTTCTCGAAAGTACCCAAACAGGGTTCGTGTTTTTTTTTTTCACTCGTCTTCATTTGCATAGAGAGTGAATGTTTTACTCTGTTTACATATAATTTTGTTTCTGAAGAGTGTGCAGGTTTGCAATTATTAATACCGTACTTTAATCCATGAATTATAAAACCCACGTCTGAAGGTGAGTGAAAACGGGGACTTTGAACAAGTACTTGCGTAATTTATTCTACATTTTCAAGTTCACACTGAATACAAGATATTTAATCCTCGATTTGTAGTTGAATCTTTATACTTATAGCGTAATTTCAGATCTTTATAGAATCCTATTTATGTCCTTATAACATTCTGTAAATACCTGTAGCATACTCCAATCTTTCTAAAATGTTGTAAATCTTTATATCATAAGGAAATCTTTATGAAATACTGTAAATCTTTATAGTATATATATTAATCCTTATAAAGTATTGTAAATCTTTATAGTATAGCATACTTTAACATTTCTAGAATGTTGTAAATCTTTACAGCATACGAAAATCCTTATAAAATACTGTAAATCTTTATAGTATACATGTTAATCCTTATAAAGTATTGTAAATCTCTATAGTATAGCATACTTCAATCTTTATAAAGTATTGTAAATCTTTATATCATACGAAAATCCTTATAAAATACTGTTAATCTTTACAATATATATGTTGATCCTCATAAAGTATTGTAAATCTTTACAGTAATCTTTATAAAATACTGGAAATTTTCGTAGTGTATCTTATTTTATTTATAAAATACTATAAATTATGTATGGTTTATCATACTTGACTTTTTTACAAAACATTGTAAATCTTTGTAGTATAATATTAAACTTTATAGAATACTGTAAACCTTATATCATACTTTAATCGCTACTTCACACTTATGTTGTATTCTCGACCCCGTTATATCCAACTTCCTCACTTTGTGTCCACCAACAAGAAACAGCTGTTTTGTCTATAATTGTATACACTTGCTCCTCTCTCTCTCTCTCTCTCTCTCTCTCTCTCTCTCTCTCTCTCTCTCTCTCTCTCTCTCTCTCTCTCAGTAATGTATGTGATAACCATTTCTAATGGCATAAAGAACTTTGGCTTTGACTCTCTCTCTCTCTCTCTCTAATAATCTCTCTCTCTCTCTCTCTCTCTCTCTTAATAATGTATTTATAAATGGAATAAAGAACTTTGAATTGATTCTCTCTCTCTCTCTCTCTCTCTCTCTCTCTCTCTCTCTCTCTCTCTCTCTCTCTCTCTCTCTCTCTGAGTAATGTATCAGATAACCACTTTTAACGGAATAATGAACTTTAACTCTCTCTCTCTCTCTCTCTCTCTCTCTCTCTCTCTCTCTCTCTCTCTCTCTCTCAGAGTAAGGAATGTAATAACCATTTATAATGGAATAAAGAACTTTGACTTGACTCTCTCTCTCTCTCTCTCTCCTTGGCAACGTGCAGTGCCCATACACCCCGCGACAGCACCTGTTTAAATTTATAGATCTCTGTGGGTAGCACCTTGACGGGTATTAAACGCGTTCGACTCCTCAAGTCTAGAATTTGAATGGCCCTTTTGTGGATATTGTTAAAAACTGAATGTTTGTGTACGCTGTGAATAGAACGTGGCTTAATGTATTGAAGTGGGTGGGTTTGTATTCTTTTATTATTATGTTTTTTGTTAATGTTTTTGTTACGTGCCTCTTTTAGTACCACGGGTTTTAAAGCTAGGTGATATCGGATTAGGATGTGAATTGAGTGTAATGTACTCCTATTTTTTTTTTTTTTCTTGTTGGTACTGCTGTACTTTTTTTGTTTATGTCTCTGTTGCTGAGAGGCATAAATAAATAAGACTTGAAACCTGAATGTAGTTTTTTGTTGTTAAATTCCTGGATTTACTTGTTTTAGTAGTTAATTGTTCAAGAGAAAGGTATATGTTTTTCCAAACTTATTTGTTATTGTGATATGCCAAGTTTTGGTTAGTTCCGTTAGACTAGTCTCAATAACTATCTAATCGTAGCATTAAGGTTAAAATCAACAGGCTTTATGCTATGTAGTTTGTTAGCTCCTCTACAAAATTTGATTGGTATTTATACAATAGTTTTGTAGTTTATATATATAATGTATATATGTATATATATACATATACATAAACAATCATTTGTACAATTGTTCTGTGCATTAGTTCAATTAATACCGTGACCCCATTTAAACAGGATGGTGTCTAGAAAAGATTTAAAAAAATATTTTTTTTCAAGCTTTCAAGGGCATTTCTGCCCTCATCGTCTGGTAGCTGGCTACCAGATGATGAGGGCAGAAAAGTCCTTGGAATCTTGTATCTTTTGAGTAAAAATCTCAGAGGTTATGTTATACTGTTAAAATGAGGTTATATATTATATAACACATATATATATAATTATAATTATATATATATATATATATATAATATATATATATATATATATATATATATATATATATATATATATATACACTAGTCTTTAAAGTAATACAAATGTTTAATTTCTGCATACATTATCCGACTCGCAGTCATATACACCTCGACTTGGAGTGCCTGTGTGTGAGGTGGAATAATTGGATGTGTAAGCATTCGTATATAAAAACATTTAATGAGTATTATCCGCTTCCCTATGATAATATTATCCCTTGCTTTCACTCTCTTCGGATAACGAGTAGATATTAATTCTAGACATTACTGTTAAGTGACTTATGATTAGCGTTTGATTATCGTTGTTATAACGAGGTTAACAGCTTCCCAGAGAATGTCTTGCAGTGGGAACTTCTGAGAAGTTCAAGCGAAGATGAATGTATTACTATCTTAACACTATTTTCCTTGCATTTTTATACGTTTTTATCTGTTTAATCATTTATTCATTAATTTTTTTCTTTTTTGATAAGTGAGATATCTTTTTTTTCTGTATTTTCCTTTACCTTCTGTTACTCCTTTCTGATGATCACCTTAATATTCTTTGGAAGTTTGAGTTTCGAGTTAGTGGACCCTGTGGTGGACTTGTTCCATATGAATGGGTTTCGTCTGCTGAATAATAATAATAATAATAATAATAATAATAATAATAATAATAATGAGTATGAATATGAATAGGATTCATCTTCTGAATAATTATAATAACAATAATAAGAGTATGAATATGAATTGGATTCATCTTCTGAATAATAATAATAATAATAATAATAATAATAATAATAATAATAATAATAATAATAATAATTTGAATAATATGAATGTGGATAATAGTATGGATAGGGTTCATCTTCTGGATAATAATAATAATATAATAATAATAATAATAATAATAATAATAATAATGTGAATAATTGTATGGATAGGATTCATCTTCTGAATATAATAATAATAATAATAATAATAATGAATTTCTTTCCCGAACTAAATGTTGCTCTGTAGAGAACGTCGCGTAGGGAACCTCTCCACTAATGAAAGAAAAATAAAGCTGGGTATTAAAAGCCACCATATACCTGTACAAACAGCAGGTCATTCTGGGCCCGATGTCTTCAGGAACAGCTGAGGTATTCGAGAGCGCAGTAAATCACTTCAAGAATTTCCCCTTGACTCCTTTTCTTCGCTTCCTTGAGCTATTCTTAATCAAGTAATGACGCAGGAGATGTAATCTGATTCTCTCTCTCTCTCTCTCTCTCTCTCTCTCTCTCTCTCTCTCTCTCTCTCTCTCTCTCTCTCTCTCTCTGTCGTATCCTGTTGCGAGGAAAGGTGTGACATCATTGTTTTCGATAACCAGTACAAATATTTAGATGGAAACTTTCAGCAGTCTCTCTCTCTCTCTCTCTCTCTCTCTCTCTCTCTCTCTCTCTCTCTCTCTCTCTCTCTCTCTCTCTTCTAGACTGTGTCTTGTCTAAATGGGATTCCTCACATTGAGTGACATTACCATCCATTGTTGACTTAGGGACAGAAATATTCGCTACTTCGACAATCCCTCTGTCACAAATGTTGACACAGCGTGTAGGATGAGATCAAGCGCGCTCTCTCTCTCTCTCTCTCTCTCTCTCTCTCTCTCTCTCTCTCTCTCTCTCTCTCTCACACACACACACACACACACACACACACAAAATCAATCTTACTTAGGAACTGACAGAACCGAATCAGTCATGAATAGGATTAACAGTTGATTTCTCTCTCTCTCTCTCTCTCTCTCTCTCTCTCTCTCTCTCTCTCCATGTAATGGAAACAACGACATCAAAACCTTTGATCGGTTACCGATAGGATTAACAATCCTGTCCGTAGTGGATGTTTTCTCTCTCTCTCTCTCTCTCTCTCTCTCTCTCTCTCTCTCTCTCTCTCTCTCTCCATAATGGAAACAACGACAACAAAACCTTTGATCGGTTACCGATAGGATTAACAATCCTGTCCGTAGTGGATGTTCTCTCTCTCTCTCTCTCTCTCTCTCTCTCTCTCTCTCTCTCTCTGGAGGAGGTGGGAGAAAAAGGAGAACGCCGAAACGCCGGTAATTCAATCTAGTGGTCCAGATAGCCGGTGATTTAAAGATTGTTGTGGCAGAGTTGCCCTGTTACGGTCGTCATCTGAGAGAGAGAGAGAGAGAGAGAGAGAGAGAAGAGAGAGAGAGAGAGCAGTTACTAATCCTATTGATGACTGATTAGGTTCTATTAAGTGTTTACGTTAGATTGTGTAGCCTATGTGTTTTTTTTTTTTTTGCGAGAGAGAGAGAGAGAGAGAGAGAGAGAGAGAGAGAGAGAGAGAGAGAGTTCCCCATTGGACATGATTGCTAATCCTATTGTCGAATGATTAAAGGTTTTTCATTGTTAACATTAGATGTAAGAGAGAGAGAGAGAGAGAGATAAGCATCCACTTTGGACATGATTACTAATCCTATTGGCGAATGATTAAAGGTTTTCCATCGTTAACATTAGATGTAAAAAAAGAAAGAGAGAGAGAGAGAGAGAGAGGGTCAAAGTCAAAGTTCGTAATTTTATTAAAAATGGTTATTATATACATTTCTCCCGGAGAGAGAGAGAGAGAGAGAGAGAGAGAGAGAGAGAGAGAGAGAGAGAGAACAGCCCTATTGGAAGTGACTTCTAATCCGATTGGTGACTGATTGGGTTCGGTCACTGTTTACATTAGATGTTTTGCTGACAGAGATTGATTGATTTACCGTTACGTAAACTGGCGTCACAATTTTCTTTAAACTTTATTTCGATAGTACTGATAGTTATGAAATATTGTCAGGTTGTATAGATAATGTTCATTTAGCCATGCGTGTTCTCATCGATGCTTTTGTACTGAATGAATAAATAAAAAAATAACGTGGAGTAGGAATAAATGGAAGGGTATGGAATAAGTAAACAAACATTTACGTGTATATAGATCTATATATTTATTCATTTACCTATATAATTTTCCCCGTTTATCTCTAATTTGATTTTGTCTACTTAAGTACAAAAGCGTTGATGGAAAGATCAGGTCTAAATGAAAATGATTCTCTCTCTCTCTCTCTCTCTCTCTCTCTCTCTCTCTCTCTCTCTCTCTCTCTCTCTCTCTCTCTCTCTCTCTCTCTCTTTTTGTATCTATATACAGTATCTATATATATATATATATATATATATATATATATATATATATATATATATATATATATATATACAGAGAGAGAGAGAGAGAGAGAATTCTTCCCTTTACCACCTACCTTCACAATATAAACATTGACCCTGAATAAATAAATTAATGCACATACAAATGAATGACCTAACTACCAATATATATAACAAGTAACAAAGTAACTGCGACGCTGAATAACCTAACTACCGATCAAACAAGTAACAAAGTAACTGCGACTTGGTTCCTCGGTTATAAATACCTCTTTCCGGATGCGATGATCTCGATCCGTGATTGCGTCATCTCAGATTTAATTATGGGAAGGTTACGGTGTCAAGTATCTGTCTTATGTTGGGAAGGAGTTTAATTTTAGCGATTTTTAAAATTAAAACTCGCTAAATATGGACTCGCTTCTTATGAACAGTTTTTAAAATTAAAATAGTGTTTATTGTTTTTATGTGATGACTAATGATTACTTTTAGAGTATTTTTAGAGTATTGCTTGTCTAGATGTTGGAAAGGAGTTTAAATTTAGCGAGTGTTAAATTAAAACTCAATATAACTCCACTTCATATAAACAGTGTTTTAAGTTAAAATATTGTTTTATTGTTTTTAGAGTATGCGTCAAGTATTTCTCGATGTTGGGAAGGTGTTTATATTTAGCGAGTTTTAATTAAAACTCTCTTAATGTAAACAATGTTTTGAATTAAAATATTTTATTTTTATATGATGGCTAGTATAGTACTTTTAGAGTTTTTTCCATTTGATAGGCTGTGTTTAGATTTTTGTTTGTCAGACCTCTCTCTCTCTCTCTCTCTCTCTCTCTCTCTCTCTCTCTCTCTCTCTCTCTCTCTCTCTCTCTCTCTCACAAACAGAATTGTATGTAATAACTTTTTTAGTAAAAACTTGACTTCTCTCTCTCTCTCTCTCTCTCTCTCTCTCTCTCTCTCTCTCTCTCTCTCTATGTAAATTAACTTTTTTTTTTTGTTATTATTATTATTAAAAACTTCTACAGTTTAAATATGACTCTCTCTCTCTCTCTCTCTCTCTCTCTCTCTCTCTCTCTCTCTCTCTCTCTCTCTCTCTCTCTCTCTCTCTCAACTCAACCCCAGGCCGTGCGATCTCACGGAAACAAAGATCAACCCCCCAAGCCGGGTTAGTAAGTAACGTGAAACTTGGGTATCAGGTGGTCTTGACCGAGTTCGCTTCCCCGTACCCCTGCGGGGGCATAATGAGATCAGGTGTTATAATAATCATGGTGATAATATTCTCCATTTCAGCTCAGGGTCGTATACAAGGGATATACGAAGTAGAGGGACTATGCATACACGAGATAACATAGGTAAAAAATGCG
>NC_089788.1:75202719-75210219 GCF_040412425.1 Macrobrachium rosenbergii | reverse complement strand
AGACAGTAGGTAATGTGACGCTGGTACGTGGAACTGCATGTATTAGATGCACTTCGATGGTAGTGTTAGGTTAGTGTGCTTAATAATAATAATATAATGATAATAATGTTTGTTTCACCTTATGTCCTTATACAAATACCAAACGCAAATGAATAATAATAATAATTATAGTAATTTTTATTACTCGTCATAACAATATACAAATGCCGAACGAAAACTAATAATAATAGTAATAATAATTTTTATTACTCGTCATAACATATAAAAATGCCAAACAAAAATTGATAATAATAATAATAATAATAATAATAATAATAATAATAATAATAATAATAATAATAATAATAATAATAATAATAATACAGTTTTGTTTCACCTTATGTCCTTATACAAATACCAAATGCAAATGAATAATAATAATAATAATAATAATAATAATAATAATAATAATAATAATTTTTATTACTCATAACAATATACAAATGCCAACGAAAGTTAATAATAATAATAATAATAATAATAATAATAATAATAATAATAATAATATAATAAGATAGATAGAAAACGATCAGGCAAAGATCCTCTGGGACTGTGGTACCAGAACAGGTAGGGTGATATGTGCCAATAGACCAGACGTGACGTTGATTGACAAAATCAAGAAGAAAGTGTCACTCACTGATGTGGCAATACCAAGGGACGCCAGAGTAGATGAGAAAGAAAGAGAAAAAATTTATAAAGTATCAAGACCTGAAAATCGAAATAAGAAGGATATGGGATATGCCAGTGGAAATTGTACCCATAGTCATAGGAACTCGAGGCACGATTCCAAGATCCCTGAAAGGGAATCTGGAAAAAGTAGATGCCGAAGTAACTCCAGGACTCGTGCAGAAGAGTGTGCTACTAGAAACAAGACCCGCTTCAGAATAAATTAGCACAACATTTAAAAGGTTATTACGTAACAGTGGCCGTTTTTACAATGCTAATTAATTTATTTTTTTGGAGAGAATGAAGGAAAGCCTGGTTGTCGGGAAATACACTTGATTAATGCAACAATTTGCAGCTGTTGAACTGTTTCCTCCTGTATGGGAGTGATGTTTACCATTGTTTTCACTAGATAAGGCAACTTTTTCCAAAGCTGACCAAGTGAATAGTTAGCCTTTTCATTCGTGAGAATGTCACGAATTCGTGAATGGTGATGGATAACAGTGTAAAATGAATAATTAGGAAGACAGTGACCTTGTCTTAAGTCTCTTAGAGGTAAAGGGTCAGAGAGGGAAGTAATTGAGCGCACACCATAAGCAGTAATAGTTTGCTTATGTCTTTTAAAAAATATTTAAGTTAATTTATACATTACGTATGTCTGTATAAGACTGTATACGGTTATGTATGCTTCTGTATGTATAGTGCATTGAGTATGTTTGTGAATCACTGTACAGTAATATATAATAATAATATAGAGGCCTCTTTGAGACAGACAGACAGAGAGAGAGAGAAAAAATTAACAATACTGCGTTTTTATATGTATATAATAATCTGCATGTTTTGATTGTTCAACTGTGATCTTCCAGTGGACATGTACCTGTGAGAGAGAGAGAGAGAGAGAGAGAGAGAGAGAGAGAGAGAGAGAGAGAGAGAGAGAGATTACCATCCGTGCAAGTCTCGGGTAACGCTGACCACAAAATGGCCCTCAGAATTCCTCAACGCAAGTCACTTTGGTAATCGATACGTCATATCCTTATCATATATACTATTTACCGTAGACGTTACGAAATCTCTCTCTCTCTCTCTCAGGTACACAGTACAGTGTGTTTGATGGGAGATCAGATTAGAAGAATCGAAACATTATTTTATACATAGAAAAGTTCTCTCTCTCTCTCTCTCTCTCTCTCTCTCTCTCTCTCTCTCTCTCTCTCTCCCTAAAGCAGATACATTTCCTGGAACTATTTTCGGCTTCTTCATCTCCACTCTCATGCCGTGAACCGCATGAAATAAAAACAGTACTTAAACGAAAACAAGTAAAAAATGCGTCGAAGTTTCTTCGGCACAGTCGAGTTTTCTGTACAGCGTATAATCAAGGCCACCGAAAATAGGTATATCTTTCGGTGGTCTCGGTTAAATGCTGTATGAGCCGCGGCCCATGAAATATTAATCACTGGCCGATGGTGGCCTGGCCTATATCGTTGTCAGACGCACGATTATGGCTAACTTTAACCTTAAATCAAATAAAAACTACTGAGGCTAGAGGGCTGCAATTTGGCATGTTTGATGATTTGGGATTGGATGATCAACATCCCAATTTGCAGCCCTCTAGCCTCAGTAGTTATTAAGATCTGAGGTCGGATAGAAAAAAGTGCGGACGGACGGACAGACAAAACCGGCACGACAGTTGTCTTTTTACAGAAAACTAAAAATGGCGAGAATAAATGAAAAATACGAATAGATAATAAAATACAAGACAATGAATAACGGACAATTAAAACCCCAAAATAAATTATGCAAATATTCTAGCTAAGCTACACAATTACATAACCCTTAACTCGCTATATACTGTTTCGTCACTGTCCAAAAAATGTAAACACAAATTTCATACAAATAAACATTCAACCATTTCATAAGTAAACATCCGGTTTCGGTGGGCTATCTATTACTGTGTGTCCAGCCGTGTGTGTGTGTGTGTGTGTGTGTGTGTGTGTGTGTGTGTGTGTGTGTGTGTGTGTGTGTGTGTGTGTTATATATGTCTCGCTTTCACATTAGGGGGTTAAGGTACTGCTCATAATAATTATTTCAGCGCGCTTGGCATGCTTACTTCATGCCGTTGATCCGGAACAGGTGCCTCTCTCTCTCTCTCTCTCTCTCTCTCTCTCTCTCTCTCTCTCTCTCTGTGTATGTGAGAATCACCAAATTAAAAGCTATCTCGATCTCTCTTCTTTCTCGTCATGTATGTAAATATGTTTATGTATGTGATTCACTTGGTTAAAAATTCTCTCTCTCTCTCTCTCTCTCTCTCTCTCTCTCTCTCTCTCTCTCTCTCTCTCTCTCTCTCTCTCTCACCTGGTTAAAAGCTATCTCTTTCTCTCTTTATCCTGTATCCGTATGTATGTAATTCACAAGGTTTTAAATCTCTCTCTCTCTCTCTCTCTCTCTCTCTCTCTCTCTCTCTCTCTCTCTCTCTCTCTGATTTTAATTTTAAGGTTAAGATATTCTGTGGATATTTACTCGTTTTATTTATGCTTTTATTGTTGGTATCCATTTCCATTCTCTCTCTCTCTCTCTCTCTCTCTCTCTCTCTCTCTCTCTCTCTCTCTCTCTCTCTCTCTCTCTCTCTGAGTTTGTTGTGTGATTCATGATTTTGTTTCATTTTTTTCAGTTTTAACATAATATAAATTTCGTGAAACTTAGAATATAGTTTAAATTTGAAAGAGCATTAAAACGTAAACGGGAAATGAGATACCTGATGTGGACCCCTGCACGTGGACCATTGCAATGAACATACAATAATTATAACAAAATTCCTATTTTCATTTCCTTGTAGTTTACTGTCCACCCTCAGATCTTAAAAGCTACCGAGGCTAGAGGGCTGCAAATTGGGATGTTGATCATCCATCCTCCAACCATCAAACATATCAAATTGCAGCCCTCTAGCCTCAGTAGTTTTGATTTTATGTAAGCCTAAAGTTAACCATAATCGTGCTTCTGGCAACGATGTAAGATATGCCGTGATTAAAGTTTCATGGGCCGCGGCTCATGCATCATTATACCGAGACCACCGAAAGATAGATAGATCTATTTTCGGTGGCCTTGATTATACGCTGTAGCGTCCGTACAGAAAACTCGATTGCGCCGAAGAAATCTCGGCGCATTTTTTACTTGTTTATTGAGTATTACGCCACGCCCGCGTGACGTCAGCGAATCGCAACGATACGTTCTGTCGTCGTCCAGTTGCGATCCGTAAGTGGGAAGAAATGTTGACAAAAACGAGCTTGAAGGAAATGACAAAGCTGATGATTACGTATATACCACGTTTATGTATTATTATTATTATTATTATTATTATTATTATTATTATTATTATTATTATTTATTATTAGTAGTAGTAGTAGTAGTGTAGATGGATTTTTTGTCTTAATAATAATAATAATAATAATAATAATAATAATAATAATAATAATAATAATAATAATAATAATAATCACACGAGTCACCAGAATGGTGAAGAAATACGCAGTGATGAGAGTATATATGTGTATATATATATCTTGTATATATTCATGTATACATATACATATGTACCGTATAGATATGTACATATATACATATAATATTTACGCAAACTTCATTGTTGATTTCTTCACCAATAATAATAATAATAATAATAATAATAATAATTATTATTATTATTATTATTCCTCAGTCTATTGTATGCAATATATATATATATATATATATATATATATATATATATATATATATGTGTGTGTGTGTGTGTGTGTTTGTTTGTTTGTTTGTTTGTGTGTGGTTGCGCGCGCACTGACAGCACAAAAAATAATATATAAAGAGAAAACCTTCGAGATATAAGAAAATAAAAAGCACACTGACAGCTCCTATCCACAAGGAGTACCACCCATTTCTCTGTTTTCCGACATCCTACAGAATCGTTGTTGGCTTCGCGCCCTTGTGCTAGGACGCGCCTGAAGGACTCCACATCCTATTTTAATGAGCTTCCGTTACGGATCGCATGTTGAGAGAGAGAGAGAGAGAGAGAGAGAGAGAGAGAGAGAGGACTCTCTAGCGAAGGAACTTGGGATCCTTTGACAGACGCCTAGGATTTCGTGGGGATGCGTTTTGAGAAGTCCTAAGGAGTCCTATAGTTGGAGGATGTTCAGGAAGATTTGGTGTGTTATTTAAACATATGTTTTGGTTATTATGTAGTTTTTTTCAATATGTAATTCATTGTTAAAATGGCGTTATAATTTGAACTATGTATATATGATGTGTGTAGTATAAAAGTTATTTCTCTCTCTCTCTCTCTCTCTCTCTCTCTCTCTCTCTCTCTCTCTCTCTCTCTCTCTCTCTCTCTCTCTCTCTCTCTCTCTCTCACATGTATATATACAGATATATATGTATGTTTGTATGTACATATATGCGCGTATTTATACGTGTATATATATAAATATATATACCGAGAGCGAGAGAGATTGTATACTGTAGATGGTGTTTAGGTAACTATGTACGTTTTATGTAATATAATATGACAGTTATTGTATATATATATATATATATATATATATATATATATATATATATATATATATATATATATATATATATATATATACATACTTGATGTGCATATATATACAGAGAGAGAGAGAGAGAGAGAGAGAGAGAGAGAGAGAGAGAGAGAGAGAGAGAGAGAGAGTGTTCTGTAGGTGGTGTAAATGACATCAGGGAAGGAGGGTGAAGGACCCCGTCGCCCCCTCCTACTCAGCGCTGATCCAATCCTGTAAAGGTGATCCTGTGATGTCCTTCATTGTGTCCTATACGAAAGTCCTCACTTTTATTTGTTTGTTTTTTATTTTTATATATTTTATTTGTTTATTTTTATTTTTTTTATTTCAGTTTTGATGATTATTTCTTCTCTTGTTTATGTTTCAATTTTAGTTTAATATATATATATATATATATATATATATATATATATATATATATATATATATATATATATATATATATATATATATATATATATATATATATTATTACGAAAGGAACATGGCGGCACCCACTTTCCTATCCATTTATTTTTTTTATCTCTCTCCTTCCGACGCCCGTGACCATTTTCAACACTTTCACCCTAACGCGCCCATATTTTACGCCCACGCTCGTCTGTCGTGCTTCTCCCACTTGGGTTGCCTGACCAGAACGCCCACGCCCGCCCACGCAGGCGAGATAAGGACTCGCGTGAAAGGATGTCTCAGGTGTAGGAGGAGGGAGGAAGGAAGGTAGATAAGAGTGGAGTGTCTCTCTCTCTCTCTCTCTCTCTCTCTCTCTCTCTCTCTCTCTCTCTCTCTCTCTCTCTCTCTCTCTCTTTATTTTTTCTTTAAGTAAATATTTCACAGTTTAGGCGTTAAGTTGTTCCAGATTGGGAATCGTTTACATAAACTCTCTCTCTCTCTCTCTCTCTCTCTCTCTCTCTCTCTCTCTCTCTCTCTCTCTCTCTCTCTCTCTCTCTCATCGTTATCTGAATGGGATCTAAACAAGCCTCTATTTCTTTATTTGTAAGTAAATATTTCATAGTAGGCGTTACGTTCCAGATTAGGAGTCGTGTACATAAACTCTCTCTCTCTCTCTCTCTCTCTCTCTCTCTCTCTCTCTCTCTCTCTCTCTCTCTCTGGGATCCAGAAAGCCTGTGATTTATTTGTTTGTAAGTAAATATTTCACAGCTTAGGCCTTGACTGCCTGACTAGGATTCGTTTTTGTAAAGAAATTCGACCCTATAGCTAATACCCAGCTTTCATGCCCTACCCTGGGCATAGATGGATGCCATGGCAACTGTAGTTCCCCAGAGACACTCTAGAGTACTGCCCAATGCATCTTCATATAGCCTATCTTATCTAACTGGTAGAGAGAATTGTCGCATCTCCTTTGTCCATTTATAAGCCTTAATAGACCTCTTTTAGACTCTTTGTGGCTCGTCCTTCGCCCATTCGCGTCGACCCCGCGACCTTGTGACCTTGAATTGTGGATCATGCGATTTTCCTCGGTTCCTATTGTAGGGAGAGTGGTTTTCATTGGGTTAATTCGTCCTTATTTGTGGGCTGCGAGAAGAGTACTAAGTGGATTTTATCATGGTAGTTGGTCAGTTTTTCGTATACAGAAAGTTATTAGAGGGATGTAAGCTTTGTTTTCTAGATGGTAAGGCTAAATTTATATCTGTTTTTTTTTTAGTTTTCTGTAAAAGAAAACTTGTGCCGGCTTTGTCTGTCCGTCCGACCTTTATTCTGTCCGCACTTTTTCTGTCCGCCCTCAGATCTTGAAAACTACTGAGGCTAGAGTGCTGCAAATTGGTATGTTGATCATCCACCCTCCAATCATCAAACATACCAAATAAATGCAGTCTTATTATCACACCATATTTCATGTTCACATAACAACACAGATCGTATTATATTGATGTATATTCTTAATATCGAGTGAGCATACTGAATATTACACTCCTCTAGTTTAACATTTTCATTCTGGTGGACTCTGTACCGAGAAGGACGTTCAGATTCCTGTAGGATACCCTCCTCATCCAGGAAGGGCGTGGAATACATGTCGCTTGCTCCTAAATAAATTATCCTATCAATAATTGTTCTACAAGATTTTTCAGACACTCAGGAAGGGCGTGTGATATCCTGAATTAGTCCAAGATATATATAAATATCCTGTAGGACTCTCAGACTCGTGTAGGATTCCTTCATCCAGGGAGGGCGTGGAATGCATGGAGTTAGCTCTTAG
>NC_089788.1:75177719-75197719 GCF_040412425.1 Macrobrachium rosenbergii | reverse complement strand
AGTCATATACTGGACATTGGGACGTGGACATGAAGCCGAGATGATTTTTCTTAAAAGGATAATTTATATAGAATGAATCTGTCAAGCATTACTGCTCATGATGTGCAAGTCAACTCGGTCACCTTGGTAGGATCGAATGCACATGATTATCCCTCTTACAAAGCAGCTACCATCACTCTGCAGCTTTGTGTTGATGCTTAGGCAAGGTAGATGGAGCTATATAGTCTCTTATTGGGTGTAAATACCTCCTCTTCACCAAGACAGCTGAAGAGTAGGTCTGCTGTAGCTAATATAGAAGTGTGAAAAACTCCTTTTCACCAAGACAGCTCAAGAATAGGTTCACTGCACCTTCTGTAAAGGTTTAAAATCCCCTTCTGCTTTTGGAAAATGGTCCACAAATCTGCCTTTTTTGAAGGACAGGTCCTTAATCTTTTGACCTAAATATACCCTTCCGTAAGACAGTAGAGCTTTCTAACAGACTATGCCCACGTACAGATAGCCAGTATCACAGTACCAACATTCAAGAAGTTTTTTGTGAAATTCTTTGCCGTTCTTTGCAAAGCGCCTTCCTTAGGCCCCTAGCTGCAACCCCTTTCGTTCCTTTTACTTTACCTCCGTTCATATCCTCTTTCTACCATCTTGCCATCCACCCCCTCCTAACAGTTGTTTCATGTTGCAACTGCGAGGTTTTCCTCCTGTCACACCTTTCAAACGTTCCTACTGTCAGTTTCCCTTCCAGTGCTTGGCCTTTGGCCTAAATTGTATATTCTGTTCTATTTTGTATTGTATAACTCTCCCCCCATCCCACCGTCTTAGGGCGTTGCCTCTGCACTAAAGATGCTACCCAGGCACAGGATTTTGATTTTATTGTCTTATTAGTCTTTTGGTCTCAGACTCACTGAGTCTGTGCTTTAAATAACTCGGTCTGGGTATTTCTGGGAAGACCAGGGGAACGAATTCTAGGTGCTTGTAAATGTAAGAATGTTCGGTTTGCATCAAGAACATTCAATAAACTTTTAGGAAGGAACAATCCGTTTGACTTCCAGCAAACCCAGCAAACCTGGGTCACTAACGCTTAAGGAGTTAAGAAATTGTTTTAGGGATTAAGAAATGTTTAAGGGATTAAGAAATGTTTTAGGGATTAAGAAACTTTGGTGGGATTAAAGAATGTCTAAGGGATTAAGGAATATTTATGGGATTAGGGAAAGTTGAAAACCTTTAAGGGACTGAGAAACGTTTTAAGGAATTAAGAAATGTTTAAGGGATTAAGAATTTTTAAGGAATTAGGAAACGTTTAAGGGATTAAGAAATGTTGGAGGTATAAAGAAATGTTTAAGGGATTAGAAACGTTGAAGGGATTAGAAACGTTGAAGGGATTAAGAAACGTTTTAGAGATTAAGAAGTGTTTAAAGGGTTAAATAATCTTTAAGGGAATAAGAAACGTTTAAGGGTTTAAGAAACGTTTAAAAGACCAAAAAACTTTTTTAGGGACTAAATGAATTTTAAGGGACTAAGAAACGTTTTAGTTATTAAGAAACGTTTAAGAGATTAAGAAACGTTTTAGGGACTAAGAAACGTTTTAGGGACTAAGCAACGTTTAAGGGACTAAGAAACGTTTAAGGGACTAAGAAACGTTTAAAGGGCTAGGAAACATTTAAGGGACTAAGAAACATTTAAGGGACTAAGAAACGTTTTAGGGACTAAGAAACGTTGAAAATGCTAAGAAACGCTTAAGGGACTAAGAAACACTTAGGGGACTAAGAAACGTTTTAGGGACTAAGCAACGTTTAGGGGACTAAGAAACGTTTAAGGGACTAAGAAACATTTGAGGGACTAAGAAACATTTAGGGACTAAGAAACATTTAAGAGACTAAGAAACGTTTAAGGGACTAAGAAACATTTAGGGACTAAGAAACATTTGAGGGACTAAGAAACGTTTGAGGGACTAAGAAACGTTTAAAGGACAAAGAAACGGAAAGCGTTGCTTCCTCGATAAACAAACTTCATGGCAACGTCAAGAGAATATATAATAACGATATTGTGCGACGCATGCGCAGAAGCCGTTTCTCCATCGCATCATTCGCCAAAAGCTCCGCTCTACTGAACGTTAAAAATCCTTATTTTTTATCGGCGTTTTGGGCGGTCATCGACTAGTAGGAAATATGAGAGAGAGAGAGAGAGAGAGAGAGAGAGAGAGAGAGAGAGAGATTCTTCCTAGTTCCAGGAACGGGTTCTAGACATGAGTCATATGACCTTGTGATGATTGTGTGGGAAGCAAGGTAGGTGGGAAGGCTCTCTCTCTCTCTCTCTCTCTCTCTCTCTCTCTCTCTCTCTCTCTCTCTCGTTTTCCTAGAGACAATCCATCAGTTGAGAAAGATTATTGAATCTCTCTGACACAAATGTAAAATATAAATAGTTATTAACTCATATTGCCTCATTTATTTTTCCCTGAGGGAGGATCTATGGTCTTTATGTATTATATATATATATATATATATATATATATATATATATATATATATATATATATATATATATATATTATAATTATGACCAATTAAGGATCCTGGCACATGAAAAAATGAGTTAATGCAATGAGTTGATACTGATTTCTATTTTATATTTACATTAGAGATTCAATCGTTTTTCTCAACTGATGGACCATCTCTAGGAAAACGTTTTGGTTGCTCTTGTGTATATATGTGTGTGTATTTAAGAGAGAGAGAGAGAGAGAGAGAGAGAGAATCAAAATCTATCGACTGGAATTCCACCCTGGTAAAAAAAAAAAAAAAATAACTGGTTTGGACTGGTATCAAGATGACACCTGAATGATTCATGACTTCTGGGAAATTAAATCTATCCGAAGCTTTGCTTTTATTTTCGCTTGGTCTCTGGAGTGATGTTTGAACAAGGTATTTCAGTGATCATGCGATGACCGGTCATCTTATTAAATTTGATTTGACGTGAGCGAAGAATTGCCGGAACATTTCGTTCAGATTTGTCTGTTGAAAGGGAATTTAAGGTGTGTTAATGTATTCGCGTCTTATTGAGGTTTTCTAAGAAATATCGATTCATGGAAAAAACCAAGTAATAAATGCGCCGAACTTACTTTGTCGCAATCGAGTTGTCTGTACAGCGTATAATCAAGGCCACCGAAAGTGGATCTATCTTTCGGTGGTCCAGGTATAATGCTGTGTGAGCCGCGGCCCATTAAACTTTAACCACGGGCCGGTGGTGGCCTGGCCTCTGTCGTTGCCAGACGCACGATTATGACTAACTTTAACCCTAAATAAAATAAAAGCTACTGAGGCTAGAGGGTTGCCATTTTTGTATGTATAATGATTGGAGGGTGGATGATCAACGTACCAATTTGCAGAGCTAGTTGCTGTTTATGACACTTGCGACTTCATGGAACTAATAGCTGTTTCTGACATTACCAGTTAAGGAATTGATGCTGCTTATGACACAAGGAAGTTGTTACCTATTTATGACACATCCGACCAAGGAATTGATTTTTTCGTGGCATTCATAACCAAGGTGTAAATGGTTATGACACTGACACTTCTGACTAAAGAACTGAAGGCTGTGTATGACACTTCTGGCCAAGAAGGTGATGGGTGTTTATGACACTTCTGACCAAGGAATGATGGCTGCATATGACACTTCTGACCTAGGAACTAAGGGCTGTATATGACACTTCTGACCAAAGAACTGATGGCTATTTATGACACTTCTGACCCAAGAACTGACTTATGACACCTCTGACCAAGGAACTGATGGCTATTTATGACACTTCTGACCAAGGAACTGATGGCTATTTTTGGCACTTCTGACCAAGGAACTGGTGGCTATTTATGACACTTCTGACCAAAGAACTGATGGCTGCTTATGACACTTCTGACCAAGGAACTGATGGCTATTTATGACACTTCTGACCTAGGAACTGAGGGCTGCCTATGACACTTCTGACCTAGGAACTGAGGGCCGTTTATGACACTTTTGACCTACGAACTAAGGGCTGCTTATGACACTTCTGACCAAAGAACTGAGGGCTGCCTATGACACTTCTGACCAAGGAACTGAGGGCTATTTATGACACTTCTGACCAAGGAACTGACAGCTGCTTATGATACTTCTGACCAAGGAACTGATGGCTATTTATGACACTTCGGACCAAATAACCGTTTATGACAGTTACGATGAAGGCCCTGACAGCTGTTCTCGTCAAGCGGCACAGAATAGTGTGTGATAACATAGAACTTGTGTCGTATAGAGAAAGCCCGGATATCCCCTCGTGGTTGGAAGATATGAATGATTTCTTGCTCACGGGATGGGACCACTCTTTTATTCTTTGAAGAATGAATGTTTCTGTTGAAAGATGGATAATAGATATAGGTAGATAAATAGATAGACAGAAAGAGGCTTGTTTGTGCTTTCGTCACCATTGTTGTGAAATTCAGTACAAAAAAGTGCATATGTTGATGGTTTTCATTCTCTCTCTCTCTCTCTCTCTCTCTCTCTCTCTCTCTCTCTCTCTCTCTCTCTCTCTCTCTCTCTCTCTCTCACAGATAAATAGATAGATAGATGTTTCGTGTTTTCATGAAGAATTGTCTTCGTCATCAGTATTGTGAAACTATCCACAAGAAAAAGTATATAACTTGATGTTAGTATTCTCTCTCTCTCTCTCTCTCTCTCTCTCTCTCTCTCTCTCTCTCTCTCTCTCTCTCTCTCTCTCTTCCTTTTTTGTAGCAGATTTTGTTCCTATTGCAACAAACCAGGACAGAGGAAACCAAAATGGTGAGATAATCGTTTTTATATTTTTTGTTTTCGTAATGGCCGTGGAATGTGGTCAGGCTTTTGACAAAGACCAGTGGTAGAGACTATTTTAAATTTTTTGTGTTTTTTTTTTCCCAATTACAATAAACTTTCCCTTGTGTATATATGTTCTACATTAAACATTCTTATTGTATATAAGATAAACTTAAGTCCAAGAGTACGAGAAACAAGTTTAATGAACGTTGTAAGGGAACATCTGCCCTTGTCAGGATACAGGAGGTTAGAATTACATATATGTTTATATATATATACTTTGTCATTCTCCGAAATCGTCAGGACAATACCGTCTACCGCCGTGACGCAAGCAGGATGCAAACCAATCATAAAACTGCCCGTGCTTATACTAGGAATCCCGTGTAAGTCATTCATCGTTCATTTGTTCTTCATTGCGAATGTATGATTAGATTGTGAGTCAGCTTCCTCAAGAAAGAGGATACTTGTTAGTTATTCCTGTCATTCAAGTTTTTCCCTAATTTATTTATTTTTATTTTTTTTTTTTGAGCAGATGTGTCTACAGTAGTCATTTTGCACCTCGGCTAGACTGACGTGTGCTTGTGACGTCTGATAATTGTCTCTTTACTTGATTGCTGTTCTGTTCTAAGACTGTTCAGCTGTTCAGATTTTTGTTTGATTTGCTGTTATGTTCTAAAAATGTTCAGCTGTTCCTTGGAATGTTCAACTGTTCGGTTTTCTTATCTAATTGCTGTTCTGTTCGAAGAATGGTCAGCTGTTCAGTTTTCAGTTTATTTTTTTTAATTTGCTTTTCAGTTCTAAGAATGTTCAGCTGTTCAGTTTTTTTTATTAATTGCTGTTCTGTTCTAAGAATGTTCAGCTGTTCAGTTTTCTGGTCTAGTTGCTGTTCTGTTCTAAGAATGTTTTCTTATCTAATTGCTGTTCAGTTTACTGTTCAGCTGCTCAGTTTTTTTTAATTTGATTGCTGTTCTGCTCTAAGAATGTTCAGCAGTTCATTTTTTTTTATTCAGTTGTTGTTCTGTTCCAAGAATGTTCAGCTGTTCAGTTTAATTTTGTGTTATTCTGTCTTTTAGTGTCTTTGTTCCTGCGTTCTTGTTCGTATTTGTTCATGATGTCATTAAGTAGATAACAGTTTATCATATACATCTGGACATGAAAATACTGCCCTAAAATGGAAGACTGAAGTATCTGCAAAAATACAGAACTTAGAAAAATGGTAGATACTGCAGTTTTCTCTTGCCTTACTACTGATTTTGCAGATACCCTGTACTGCAAATGGGCCCCCTAAATACTCGCGGGAAGCATTGAAGAAGAATCATTCTGAAACTGCAGTAACTTGTGTAAAAGTGTTTCACGAGGCCAATAGGTGGCATATGTCAATTTCGAAAATTTTCCAGATACTGCATTTTTCCATTTTAGGGCAGAATATTTGAGATATACTTGTATATTTTCAGAAATAAGATGCTTTTTATCACTAACTCTTCATAGTCATTTTAGATCTGCTTCTCATTACTGATAATTATATCTTTCACCTGCATAATTTGTGATTCCTGAATCGATCCCTGTGTTGTCAATCAGAATAAAATTCCGCTTCAGTAAATTGATTAGCATTAAGTCACTGAAGAATTCCTCCCTTTCCGAGTCATTGTTCTTGACAGAAACAGTTAACAGACACTCCTCTTTGTCTTCGGAACTGACCCTGAGTAACTGTTACCCCACAAGCACAGACGACCTCTTTGTTGTGTCCTTTGTTTTGAATGGAACAACCAAATTCTTTCCTGCGTAGCACCACGCATGCGCCAATGATTCGCTGACGACGCAATAATTCTACCTATCTAACCACTGATTACTTTCACGCTAACCATCGACATTCTCTCTCTCTCTCTCTCTCTCTCTCTCTCTCTCTCTCTCTCTCTCTCTCTCTCTCTCTCTCTCTTTTATATATGTAAACTGTGTTTGGTTCTATTTATGATTTTTTTCGATTTAAAGGAGTGAGTCAAAATGAGACCCAGTGTATTTCTCTCTCTCTCTCTCTCTCTCTCTCTCTCTCTCTCTCTCTCTCTCTCTCTCTCATTTGTGCAGGTAAAAAGTATTTGGTCCTATATGTCAGTTATTTCGATACACAGGAGTGAGTCGAGACCTAGTGTATTTCTCTCTCTCTCTCTCTCTCTCTCTCTCTCTCTCTCTCTCTCTCTCTCTCTCTCTCTCTATCTATCTGTCAGCAGCGGTCGTATTTTCGTAAAATCATGAGGTAATTATAAGCCATACATTCATATTATTATGGTTCATATCGCTGGGCTGTGGTCTGTCTGAAAGTTACAGCGAAACCGATTGTATTTTTTTGTGGATTATTATTATTATTATTATTATTATTATTATTATTATTATTATTATTATTATTATTATTCATGGAAACATCATACTAGCATGAGTCACTAAGATGGCGAAGAAATCACAATGATGTAAATGTAAATATATATATATATTTGATATATATTTTTTCCTTTTACATTTCCATTTACATTGGGATAACAAAACCATGCCGAACAGAACTGGATTAATTCATTATGAGTTTTGAGGAACAGGTTACCAGGGCAAACCAGTTTTGAAAGGAGTTGAATGCAAAAACTCCGATGTTTTTGAGTGAAAGTGGAATTGCTTTGCCTGCATAACTTCGATTCAGGTCTCAGGAAGATACTTTTAGGTTTAGTTGGATGGAGTTAGAGTCATTGTAAATACATACATATATACATACACACACAACCGTATTTAATGTACGAATGATAGTTGGCATGAATGTGAGAGTTATATATATATGTGTGTATGTATGTATGTATATATGTATGTATGTATGTATGTATAGTGCACATAACTATACCTAGCCGTCAGTATTACACTCACAATCATTGTTACTGTCATTCGCCAGATGTCTAAAAATGCATTCTGTGATATGTGCGTATTTCATTGTTCTAGACTCTCTCTCTCTCTCTCTCTCTCTCTCTCTCTCTCTCTCTCTCTCTCTCTCTCTCTCTCTCTCTCTCAGCATCCTGTTCCCGACCCGTTTGACCTGGAAACCACCTGGGACAAAACGCCTTTAGGCCGGAAGTGGCTGCGACTGGTTTTATTCTCTCTCTCTCTCTTTTTTTTTTTTTTTTTTTTTTTTTTGGCCATCATTTGAATTGAACACCCCCTCCCTCCCACAACCCCCAAGGGAGGAGATTAGAAGGGGTTTTAGGGGGTTGGGGTTTTGAGGTTGAATGAAACTGTGGGCTAGATAGGGCAATGGGGTTAAAATTTGGGGTATTTTTGTAGCCCAGGCCTGGAGGAGGTCATGGAAACGAGAAGCTGATGTGGGCATAGCATCCCTTGGTTTGGAATTTGTGTACATACATACATACATACATAAATCTGTACAGGAATATTCATACCTACATATATACGTAAACCCTTGGAGAAATGTACATACTTACAGTATATACATACATAAACTAATACAAGAAATGTACATTTAGGAATACATACATACGTACTGAAACCAGCACAGAACTGTACATACATACCCAAAGCTGTACAGAAATGTGCATGCATACATAATAAACCATTTCAGAAATATACATACACACTTACATACATACATAAGCCCATACAAGAAATGTATGTTTATGAAATACAGAATTGTCCAGACTGACAATACCTAAACCCCTGTACAGAAATGTATATACATAATGCATAAACTCTCTCATAAATGTAGTCATACATACATACATAGCCTCGTACAAAAAATGTACATTATGAATACTGTACATATGTGCATATATAAATGCTTACATAAACCCTTCCAAAAATGTACATACATACATACATAAAAACCCTTTCAGAAAGTTAAGTATATCTTAGTTTAACCAGACCACTGAGCTGGTTAACAGCTCTCCTAGGGCTGGCCCGAAGGATTAGACTTATTTTTACGTGGCTAAGAACCTACTGGTTACCTAGCAACGGGACCTACAGCTTATTGTGGAATCCGAACCACATTATGACGAGAAATGAATTTCTATCACCAGAAATAAATTCCTCTAATTCTTCTTTGGCGGCTCGAAGAGTCGAACGCTGGGCAGAATGCACATACATACATAATATGCATACATACACAAATGCACAATAACTGTATCCGTATAGACTTCTGTTAGAGGGCAAACGCGGTTGCCAGGACAACCAAACCACGGGATTGAAAAAGAAGAAAAACATAAGTGACCTTCATGTTTACTTTGTTGTAAAATTATTTTCTGGATCTATTTACCTTGCTGTCCAACCACTCCAACTCCTTATCATTCTTTTTACTGTACCTCCGTTCATATTCTCTTTCTTCCATGTTGCTATCCACCCTCTTCTGACAGTTGATTCATAGTGCAACTGCTTTGAGGTTTTCCTCCTGTTACGCCTTTCAAACCTTTCTGCTCTCGTTATTCCTTTCAGTGCTGAATGACCTCATAGGTCCCAACGCTTGGCCTTGGACCTAAAATTCTATATTCCATTCCATTGGCTTGACAGTCTAACTTTTCAAGAAACATTATCCAGTTCGGACGAACCTCCTGATATGCACGGCGTCGCTGTCATATTCTTTATTGATTATAGTTGAAATATGATTTTTCCCCGTCTGCCCTCATATCTTAAAAACTACTGAGGCTAGAGGGCTGCAAATTGGTATGTTGATCACCCACCCTCCAGTCATCAGACATACCAAATTGCAGCCCTCTAACCCCAGTGGTTTTTATTTTATTAAAGATTAAAGTTAGCCATAATCGCGCATCTGGCAACGATATAGGCCAGGCCACCACCGGGCAATGGTTAAAGATTCATGGGTCGCGGCTCATACAGCATTATACCGAGACCACCGAAAGATAGGTCTGTTTTCGGTGGCCTTGATTATACGATGTACCGAAAACTCGATTGCGCCGAAGAAACTTTTACGCGTTTTTATTTATGATATTTTTTTTCGTTTTTGAAACTTTCTTTATCAACGTAGAATGTCCACTTTCCCGTGAAGTATAATCCATTTAGTAGTGATTACTGTGACACTTTCTTCCTACTGGAAGAAGTGTGAAGAAGCAGATTGACACCATACGGTTTCACGCATCGTATTGCAAGATTGAAGAAGAAGAAGAAGAAGAATAAGAAGAGGAGGAAAAGGAGGAGCAGGAAGAGGACGCAGAAGAAGAAGAAGCAAAAGAAGAATAAGAAGAAGAGGAGGAGGAGGAAGAAAGAAAGAAAGAAAGAGAGGAGAAAGAAGCCTTAGGGTTCACGAAGAGTATTTTATTTTTAATTTTTCACCATTGTTCTTCCATGTTACTAGTTCTTGAGGCTGGCTAGCCGATGCAAGCATTGTGTTCGATCATGCTCTTCGTTTCCGGTTGTGTCGAACTCGAGAGAGAGAGAGAGAGAGAGAGATTCTTCTCCTTCAGGAGAATCTTCGACAGCAGGAAGCCTTTTTGAGGACTCGACAAAATAACTTGAAAATACAAAAGAAAGTTATATAAAGCCTTCGTTCACGAACTTGGAAAGGGCATTGGCAAGTCTCTCTCTCTCTCTCTCTCTCTCTCTCTCTCTCTCTCTCTCTCTCTCTCTCTCTCTCTCTCTCTCTGTTTTGTCACTGTGTTGACGACATATACAGGACATTATGCAACTAGCTTATCTTTGCTGGCGTTCGTCGTCCTCTCTCTCTCTCTCTCTCTCTCTCTCTCTCTCTCTCTCTCTCTCTCTCTCTCTCTCTCTCTCTCTCATATCTCTCAGATATATATAATATATATATATATATATATATATATATATATATATATATATATATATATATATATATATATATATATATATATATATATATATATATATATATATATATATATATATATATATATATATATATATAAAGATTTCCACTTAGACTACATATGCAAATAAAGCTGTTAGCCCGCGCACCGTTTGTCGTTAATATTTGTACCGTATGCGGTACAGGTGTACCGTTGGCGTTTGCGTTTTGAGTCTGAGCTTGGAGCCACTGAGGCCTCGGAATACGGTACTTTCTTTCTCGGTGGTTAATCGCCCTGCCGAGGAATTAACCGAGTGTTTAAACCCACAGGCATCTCTCTCTCTCTCTCTCTCTCTCTCTCTCTCTCTCTCTCTCTCTCTCTCTCTCTGTGTTTGTGTGTGTGTGTTTGTGTTTGTGTAATTAGTTTGGTTAGAATCTCTCTCTCTCTCTCACTCTCTCTCTCAGTATTTGTGTATATGTATGTGTATGTGTGTGTGTGTTTGTGTGTGTGTAATTCATTTGGTTGAAACTTCTCTCTCTCTCTCTCTCTCTCTCTCTCTCTCTCTCTCTCTCTCTCTCTCTCTCTCTCTCTCTCTCTCTCTCCGAGTGTAAATCACTTTTGCGAAAACGGCACAGATTCACCAACCAAATTTAAAACGGCATAGAAATCCAATAACAAAACAAACAAACAAACAAAAAACAAAACACAAACACACACAGGTAAAAGACTTCCTCAGAGGAGGAGATTTAAAGCCACGAAGAAATTGCCCAGATACCTTACAGGAGTTAAGCTAAGCTCATTAGTCAGCCTGAAGAAACGTACTAGATATAATCCGTACATGGTGAAGATGAGAGCGTCGCTTTTTGTAAGATTTCACGGCAACAGAGAACAAATAAAATCCCCAAATAAGGGAGTGGTCAACAAAGGCATTCCACCCCCCCCTCCACTCCCTCCTTCCCCCCATCATCGAGAGAGGTCAGCTATAGTATATCAAGGAAAAAATGTCTTGATAAGACAGAGAGAGAGAGAGAGAGAGAGAGAGAGAGAGAGAGAGAGAGAGAGAGAGAGAGAGACCTTCTTAATATAAGTTTTAATCTTCCGGTTTTTAGCGAGATACTTTTGGGAGTGCGACTGCGTGTCCCGGGCCATTTTTTTAACTCTTCTTCCATTAGAGGGCCAGTGCCGTCAGTGCACCTCACGTGCGGTGCACTGTAGGCAGTGCTTGAGGTTCTTTGTAGCGTCCCTTCCTTAGGACCCTTTCATTCCTTTTACTGTACGTCCATTCATATTCTTTTCCCATCCTACTTTCCTCCCTCTTGTAACAATTTATTATAGTGCAACTGCGAGGTCTCCCTCCTGTTACACCTTTCAGACCTTGTACTCTCAATTTCCATTTCAGCGCTGAATGGCCTCACAGGTCCCAACGATTGACCTTCAGCCAAAATTGTATATCCTATTCAATTCAACCCTTCCTCCGACCCACCATAAGCAGATAACATCCAGGTACACAAACCACTGTTCATTTTTTTTAAACAAAGCAGTTTCCGAATATTCATTAACACCTGCAGATCCAAGATAGCTCTTCTGAAGTATATACTACCATATACACCTTTAAATGCGAAGGGTATTTGAAGGTTATATATGAGTAGAACTTTGTATTTTTGTTTTTTAAAACTTCAAATTACAAAATACTGCTCTATACGTGGCGGGAGTTACGAAGTTGACGAAGTTGACGCAAGTAAAAGAAATTATCTAAAGTTGTTTGTACTTTTTCAAGAAATTATCTAAAGAAGTTTATGCAGTTGCAAGAAATTGCCTAAAGTTGATTAAGTTTCAAGAAATCATATAATGAAGTTTATGCAATCGCAAGAAATTATCTAAAGTTTATGCAGTTGCAAGAAATTACCTAAAGAAGTTTATTAAATTTCAAGACATTATCTAATGAAGTTTATGCATTTGCAAGAAATTATCTAAAGAAGTTTTTGAACTGTCAAGATATTAACCAAAGAAGTTTGTGGAGTTACCTAAAGAAGTTTATTAATTTTCAAGAAATCACCTAATGAAGTTTATGCAGTCTATTATCTAAAGAAGTTTTTGAACTGTCAAGATATAACCAAAAAAAAATTTATGCAAGAAATTACCTAAAGTTACATTCAGCTTCTAGAAATTATCCAAAAAAAATTTATGCGGTTACAAGAAGTCATCACCCGAAGAAATTCCCCACAGATAAAAATACGCTTTCGCGACAGAAAGTTTGCGCAGTGACATTTGGGGAAAATATTGAAACCGTGACCGGTAGAAATCACATTTTTTTAGATCTTATTTTGAGATTTCTACAGAGAGTCAAAGACACGCCCACGTGCAATTTCCCCAGAGCTATGAAAATGGCATTAGATTCCACGCAACAGAAGGTACTTTCTGAAAAAGTAAACATAGGTACTTGAGGTGTGAAAGTGTATAAAAGAGAGAGAGAGAGGCTGGCGTTCCATTCATTCCATTGGGAATGAAGTCATGTGTGACATTTGTTTTCGTTAAGCGTTCAACTGTGCATCAGTTGGCTAGATGGTCCACTGGTTACTTTCTACCTCCGCCACTGCATGCCACGGTTAACGAACTTGAAAAGGAAACCGAGTGTGTCTCCACAGTACTGTAAAAAAAAATGTCGTATACATGTTGGTAAAAACAGGAAAAAAATGTCTTATACGTGTTGGTAAAACAGTTTAAAAATGTCATATACATGTTGGTAAAAACAGTAATTGCCTTATACATGTTGTTAAAAACAGTAAAAAAATGTCATATACATGTTGGTAAAAGCAGTAATTGTCTTATACATGTTGTTAAAAACAGTAAAAAAAATGTCATATACATGTTGGTAAAAATATTGGTAAAAATAGTAAAATAATGTCATATACATGTTGGTAAAAATAGTAAAAAAAAGTCACATGTTGGTAAAAACAGTACAAAAATGTCATCTACATGTTGGTAAAAATAGAGAATTGTCGTATACTTGTTGGTAAAAACAGTAAAAATTGTCGTATACATGTTGGTAAAACAGTAAAAATTGTCGTATACATGTTGGTAAAAACAGTAAAACATGTTGTATACATGTTGGTAAAAAGAGTAAAAATATATTTTAGTAAAACAGTAAAAAAAAAAGTCATGCATATGTTGGTAACTTGCCACATACATGTCACAGACATGTCAGGAACAAGCCAGCAACCGTTTATATATTGGCAATATATAAACTTTTTTAATATATATTTTGTAATCTTTCTGTGTAGATAATCTATGTTTCGTGTCTATGAGACAAAGATAAACAGGTCCAAAAGACATATCTTATTGTGCGTACACACTACCGGCAAACATGTCATAAACTTGTTGGTAACTTGTCACATACGTATCACAAACAGGTTGAAAACAAGTCAGTGACCATCATTGGAGAGTAAATCTGACAAACTCTGGATTATCTTAAGGCGCACTGGTTAGGATTGCCAGTAAGTCATTCACTTGTTTTCAACCTGTTTGTGATGTGTGTGCAATAAGGTTCCAATGTTTGTTTACAATATGTTTTACTGTTGTCTGGACACAGCCTTTGGGGGCATTCATAATGCAGTAAAATAAGTGATCTCTTTCTGTATTTCCGTTTAACTCTTGTCACTTCTTTCAAGTGAGCACCATAATATTCTTTGGAAGCTTGAATTTCAAGTCAAAGGCCCCTGGGGGCTTGTTCCATATGAATAGGGTTCATCATCTGAATAATAATAAAAATAATCTTTGGAAGCTTGAATTTCAAGTCAGTGACCCCTTTTGTGGGCTTGTTCCATATGAATAGGGTTCGTCTTCTGCCTAATAATAATAATATTTAATAATAATATCCGAAAGAATTGCTGGTAGCTTGTTCCATAAGAATTAGGGCTCATCTTCTGCAGAATAATAATAATAATAATAATAATAATAATAATAATAATAATAATAATAATAATAATAATACGCGAAAGCACTGCTAGTAGCAAGCGTCGATAAAGACCCAATCAGCTGGAATAGCTGCTTCTAAGACAAACAAAATCCCATTGTCCCTCAAGACTGAAAACAGAGCCACTTCTTCGTTGGCTTTCTTGAGTATCCATCCAAGGTACACGTCCCTGGGAAGAGACCAAGGACGTCTGGAAGCCCTATGTAAATATTATTATTAAGTTTTCTTGCCTGCCTACTGCTTGTGACACTTGCATCGACTGACTGAGAGAAGTGGTTGTCTGCGTTTCTCCTCGCAAGGACAGTGGCAATGTGGCTGGTGCCTGGTTGGTTTGCTGACCGCGTGGTGTAGCTTCGGGTTGAATCCGTTATGGGATGAGGCTGAGGCTCTCTCTCTCTCTCTCTCTAATATATATATATATATATATATATATATATATATATTATATTTTTCGAGTTGAATCTGTTATGGACTCTCTCTCTCTCTCTCTCTCTCTCTCTCTCTCTCTCTCTCTCTCTCTCTCTCTCTCTCTCTCTATATATATATATATATATATATATATATATATATATATATATATATATATATATATATATATATATATATATATATAATATATAATAATATTATAATGTACATATATATTATATTTTTTTTTCGAGTTGAATCTGTTATGGGACAAGCCCTCTCTCTCTCTCTCTCTCTCTCTCTCTCTCTCTCTCTCTCTCTCTCTCTCCATGTATAGATAATATATATGTATATATACATACATTTATAATGTGTATGTATATATATGTGTGTATATTGTTAAAATTTTCGCCGTTTCTTGTAAATGAAACACAGAGAGAGAGAGAGAGAGAGAGAGAGAGAGAGAGAGAGAGAGAGAGAGAGAGAGAGAGAGATATCCGTCAAACACTTCCGGTCGCAAAACAACAGGTAAGAGAATCATGGACCTTACCACCACATGTGACCCGCAGTCGCTCAGTCAAGAAAGGTCAGGAATTTGACCCAAGTTGGAAGTGGAGACAACTTTCACTCTGTATAATTGTACTTAACTCGTTTTAAGTAATGTTTCTCAGTTAGGAGTTAGTTTATAGGCCTACTGTTCTGTTTAGTGCTGATAGGCATACCTATGAATAAATAAAAATACTAAAAAATATAATTGCGTGCCCCATCAGTCATAAAGAACTAAAGGTCATAACTATAAACAGTTCCTGCTTGGTAGTGTTTCTCGAACGCGAGGTCGTCTTGACATTGATCTGTGATGATGGTGGTAGTGTTTCTCATCACCTTCACGTCAAGGGTGTTGCGCGCGCACGCACATTAAAACGCTCTAATTTCACTCTCGATCGGTTTCCTGGTCCTATACATTTTGCTATGTCACGTGATCTCGTGATAGACAAAAAGGGCCCTATTTTGGTGTAAATGATTTACAATAATAAGGAAAAAAAGTGGCGGTTGGTATCCCTGTAAGCTCCAAAAAAAAAAAAAAATTGTGGGGGCGAAAGACCTTGAGATGACGTGACGTCACAGACGCGTCATCGATGACGCATCCTCAGGTGAAGGGCGAGCCTAGGAATATTGAGGTGTTGCCAAAACGGTGGTACCAAAGGTGTGGCCTTTGATAATTGCTAATCTCTGACTAATGAATTTATTTTCCTTTTTTTAAATGTTAATTTTTTAATTATATTGACCGTTTTCTTTTGTTCTATCAGGAGGCAACGTACGCAGTTGCCAGAGGTGGCAATTATATTAACGGCCGCTGTTATTTGTTGTATATATATCCGGTAACGCAATATAAATTTTACCTAGACCGAAGGTTATGTACTATGTGAAAAGCGTTAAGTTCTTGCTATTATACTTCATTAAAAAGTAAATATCTTGACTATGTATGTCGTTATAATATAGTAATGATTAAGAGAGAGAGAGAGAGAGAGAGAGAGAGAGAGAGAGAGAGAGAGAGAGAGAATATTTTCCTACCTGATAAAAGATATGATCACCAGTCATGAATGTGGAATGTGAGCTCGATTTACGTTGAGAGTGAAAGAAGCTACCTGAGAATATTTCTCTCTCTCTCTCTCTCTCTCTCTCTCTCTCTCTCTCTCTCTCTCTCTCGTTTTTCAACAGTATCTGAAAGGTTTCAACATCGCATTAGCAACGAAGAGCAGGAAATCTTGGAAACTGTCAGAAGGACTTTGAAATAATCAGCCTATTCTTTTTTTAGTTCTAGTTTTCTGTAAAAGAAAACTATTGTGCCGGCTTTGTCTGTCCGCCCTCAGATCTTAAAAACCTCTGAGGCTAGAGGGCTGCAAATTGGTATGTTGATCATCCACCCTCCAATCATCAAACGTGCCAAATTGCAGCCCTCTAACCCTAGAAGTTTTTATTTTATTTAGGGTTAAATAAAAGATAGATCTATTTTCGGTAGATTTGATTATACGCTGTACAGAAAGCTTTACTTTCACTTGTTTGCATGTCGTAAACTCAGGTACAACCTCTGCATCTTGGTACCATATTTAGGTAAAGTCTTACTCAATTCTTAAGCAATTAAGAGGTGCCATAAAGTAGCATATGGGACTATAGTGCAACAGCAGGTAACTTGGTAATATAAGAAAGGTGATAATATTAGTCTAGGTAATTCTCACGAGATTGAACTCTCACTCAGTCTAACTTCCAGCTGTTCACTGTTGCTTTCGTGAGATCGGGTATAGTGAAGAGAGAGAGAGAGAGAGAGAGAGAGAGAGAGAATAATATCTTCTTTGACAAATGTGCTCCCCGCATGGCTTGTCATTTAGAAGTTGGTGCTTTCTATCAAGAGTCCGGTTAGGTCTAATGTCAGTTGCTTAGAAAGCAACTTGCTTTACAATATTGCTGTCTCGTTTGTAAATAGATACAACAATAAATGCATTTATTTCGGAGTAATTATTCATAAGGTGGCGCGTAAATATATCCTATGATTACATTTATATACATCTGTAAAGCGGTTGTCAGTACACGCAGAGATAGGTTTGATGTTTCCAAGTTTCTGAGAAGATTTAAAAAAACTCTTGCTTTCTTCTGCTTTCTTTTAAGATTTAGGACTGTCATCCTACAAGATATATATTATCATCATTTTCTTAGGAAACAAGTCCATTCATCTTGGAGTTCCAAGGATTAAAATGAGGATTTTGCTGTACGTGTTTAATATGCGCCTGTTATTAACCATGGTCTAAGAAAGACCAGCATCCTAACAGATGTTGAGATTAGGCTTACAGGTACTTTCGGTTTGGGATAATTTATAGGTGGTGTATTGGTCTTTTCCTGTGTTTGAAGGGAAGCGCTGTCAGATTTGATATCGCTTGTTATAAAATAGTAGTGGTTTGTTGTGTTCAAAGTCTAAATATATTTGCGTTCGTGTTTTATAGGCGTAGATGTATCTGCATTCGTGTTTTGAAAGCGTAAACACGTGTCGTCTGCTACGATCAGTTCTGAGACGTCCGAGTACTTGACTGGTGGAGAGAGAGAGAGAGAGAGAGAGAGAGAGAGAGAGAGAGAGAGAGAGAGAGAGAGAGAGATACATTCAGGAAAATCAAGATTATAAATATTTTAGTCTACAAGCATCCATTTACCAGTAGATAGGACATTGGACCAATCCTCATTTTGAAACAGACTATACCAACGATCTCTCTCTCTCTCTCTCTCTCTCTCTCTCTCTCTCTCTCTCTCTCTCTCTGTGATGACTCAGTTTCTGTATGTGTGCGTGTAGACGTGATAACAGTTCGTGAATACAAAAAAGACTTTTGAATACAAGGAAGGAATCTGTTGAGTAACTTAAGAATTCCTTCAGCAGACAACATAAAGATTCGTTGGAGTTGTTAGACTGTTAGACTAGCTTAGGGCTGATTTTATGCATTAAGATTAATAAATTATCAATGATATAATAATATAGAATGTTATAGAGAAGTCCACTTTATAAAGGATAAAGATCTTGACAAAATTGTCGATTATATGAAGTATTACAGAAAGAAATTTAGCGTGGTCTTCTTAAACACCTCACAAGTATATTTTAGGCCTACTGCAATTCCGAATGGTGCAGATTCACTCTCTAAGACAAAGACCTTCTCCTTAAAACCTAAACCTTGTTGTTGAGACTTTTAAGTCTAGTTCTTAAGGCATAATTTCTCCTGCATTCTCTAGGGTATAGGACTCTCATCCCACAAGGGATAGGATTAAGTTTATTTTATGAAATGTCATGTTGTGACGCCCTGCGGGCAGATGGCGCTATTGTGCCATTATATTTTTAAGTTGGCTGACAATTGCTTTCAAAAACTGTAATAAAATCAAAAGTTGTATCAGATCACTGGTATACTTTACTGATTTTATCAAATATACAGCAGCATTGTGATAAATTCACCTGTTCATGTCTTTGTCGTTGATGTAAACCGTAGTGTATTGTCTTCAAACTCTCTTTCTGTACTGTTCTTCAGCCAGTGTTGTCTCTCTCTCTCTCTCTCTCTCTCTCTCTCTCTCTCTCTCTCTCTCTCTCTCTCTCTCTCTCTCCACACTGAAATACCTTGATAAATTCACTGGGAAACAGACATTTCTTTTTTGTTGTACTCCTGGGTCTTTGTCGATGTAGACTGGTGTAATCTCTTGAAGCTAGTTGCTCTCTCTCTCTCTCTCTCTCTCTCTCTCTCTCTCTCTCTCTCTCTCTCTCTCTCTCTCTCTCTCTCTCTCTCTTCCGGTGTTGATAAACGGATTTTGGCGATAACGGGCGACGAAAATCTTAGCCAGTTGACATTCAACCGCGGTGCAAGGAGCGTGATTTCGTGTCAATGATGTTTTAAATTCGCGGTTAACGCCGGTTATTGCACGAATTCGAAATGTCTGCCGAGCGCGCTAGACCTACTTAATGGCCCCTACGGCCTGTAGACGAAAAAAAAAATATATATGGAATAAATATGCTTTGGTGTCTTCATTGCGCGCGATGAAGGGCGTTGCACCCTGTAGTAGGAAGTTTAGTGATTTATCAAGCCAACTGTTCATTTGATTTATGTATACGTGAGGTTGTTTGTTGGGGGGGAAAAGTGCGAGTGGTGGTAATATGGCGTCCAGAAAGTAGGCCGTTCAAATCGTTTTACTAGGCCGAAGTGAAATGAGACTCACGCCGCCTTAAATATATTTATTTGGAGGTTGTCATGGAATACCCCATCAGGTGGCGGTTGATGAAATGGAACGTGGAGTTTTAAAAGTCGAATGCTTTTTAATATTTGTGAATGTTTGTGAATGTTTTTGGCAACTGTTTCGAGCCTAACCTTACACACGGGATTTCCTCTGTGGACTACAATAACAGCGTCACAGAAGGAGGAGAGACCAAGCCTACGAAATTACACAGCGTGTGGCCACGTCTCTCTCTCTCTCTCTCTCTCTCTCTC
>NC_089788.1:75105219-75172719 GCF_040412425.1 Macrobrachium rosenbergii | reverse complement strand
TCTTGGAAGACAAGAAAGTTTTATCCTGTCTGTGGCAGAGACTCTTGGAAGACAAGTAAGTTTTATCATCTCTGCATTAGAGACTCATGGAAGACAAGAAAGTTTATCCTGTGTGTGGTAGAGACTCTTGGAAGACAATAAAGTTTATCCTGTGTGTGGTAGAGACTCTTGGAAGAGAAGTAAGTTTTATTATCTCTGTGTTAGAGACTCTTGGAAGACTAAGAAAATATATCATCTCTGTTAGAGACTCTTGGAAGACACGTTTTATCAGCTCTGTGTTAGAGACTCTTGGAAGACAAAAATTTATCCTGTCTGTGGTGGAAACTCTTGGAGGACTAAGTAAGTTCATCCTCTCTGTCATAGAGACTTCTACTTGCATGCTGTCATACCCCCATTTAATTCCAGATTAATGTTCCTAGGAGTGTACAGAGAAGGAATAAAAGCAGGAAGATGAAATGAGAGTTAAAGTGAAGGCAAAGATTTAATGTAAATTTGGAAATGTTTACCAAATTGAACAGTGAGGATGTAAGGAGAAGACTGAAATAGTTGAAAAATGGAAAGGCGTCAGCAGTTCATGGGATTACAGATGACAATGATTTAGTATGTTTATGATCATGTGATTTACTGTTAGACCTTTATGTAAGGTGAAATGATAAAGTTGATTGTAAGAATTAATTTAATCTTGCATAGTTTACCAGGGAGGGAAGTTTGGTAGGGTTCTGATTAAGAAATCAAAACACCTGCCACATTCCACCCGAAGTATACTATTTTATGCTGCCTTTGTAATTCCTACAATCTCTTCTTATCAGTGATTCACTTGTGATAAGGAGCAACTATTCCTTTTACCCATTCTTTTGGAACATTTCCCTCTTACCTATATACCTTGTACACCCTGGTAAACCTCTGTTAGATTTTAAACAATATACTGCAACATATGATGAGCATTCTCATCAGCTTTTGGTGTGTTTCTGTTCTTTAACATTTAATCTCAGACACTCCTACATCTTTTCATTCTAAACTTTTATCATCCTTTATCATCACACCCTTCTATTCCATACATTCTCCCCTTTTACTGTAGTCACCTAAACGTTCTGTCACAGCTTCGCTCAGCCACTTCTACATCTACGAGCATTCCAACTACCCATTTTTCCCTGTCTCGCCACACTTCCAAACCATTTGGGTCCAGTTCTACCCCCAAAAAGAAACAAGAAAAACGGAAAAATATTCTTATTTGTCTAATCATCTAAACCTTCCATCACATCTTCTCTCAGCCACTCCCACATCCTAGAGCATTCCGACTACCCATTTCTCCTTGTCTCGCCACATTTCCAAACCATCTGGGTCCATTTCTCACCCCCCCCCAAAAGCGAGAAAAATTGAAAAATATTCTTATTTGTATAATCATCTCAGCCTTCCGTCACATCATCTTCTCTCAGCCACTCTCACATCTACAAGCATTCCAACTACCCATTTCTCCCTGTCTCGCCACGCTTCCAAACCATCTGGGTCCATTTCTCATCCCCCCCCAACCAGAAAAATTGAAAACTATTCTTAATTGTAGCTCCATCATCTCCTCCCTGACAGAATCTACATGTCCATAGGCCCCGTGCTAGTGGCTGTGAATCCGACCACCCATTTCTCCCTGCCTCACCACACTTCCAAACCATCAATGAGAAAAATTGAAAACTATTCTTAACTATACCTCCATCATCCGGTCCCCAACAGAATTTACACGTACAGAGACCCCATGCTAGTGGCTGTGAATCCGACCACCCATTTCTTCCTGTCTCACCACACTTCCAAACCATCTCGGTCCATTTCTCATCCCCCCCCCAAAATGAGAAAAATTGAAAACCATTCTTAATTGTACCTCCTTCTGGTCCCCGACAGAATCTACACGTACATAGGCCCCGTGCTAGTGGCTGTGAATCCTTTCAAGCAGCTGCCTTACTTCTCGGAGCGCGAGATAGAGATGTACCAAGGGGCCGCCCAGTACGAAGTCCCTCCCCACATCTACGCTGTGGCTGACACCATGTACAGGAACATGCTCATTGATAACGATAGCCAGTGCGTCATCATCAGGTGGGTGGAGTCTTTCTCTTATTATTATTATTATTATTATTATTATTATTATTATTATTATTATTATTATTATTATTATTATTATTATTAAATGGCACACTTTCATATAGGAGAGGTCTAGACAGTTTCTGTAGAATGGCACTATGGAAAAAATAGGTAACTGGACCAGTGAGAATTAATTTTTCATCACCAAAACCCTATAAGGGATTTATAGATTTTATAGATCTTTAAAGTTGACGAATTTCTCTCTCTCTCTCTCTCTCTCTCTCTCTCTCTCTCTCTCTCTCTCTCTCTCTCTCTCTCTCTCTCTCTGTAGATACAGAACAAACTTTTGGGGTGTTTGATTACCGTACAAGGAATTGACCAGACTGGCAAGGTCCCTTAGTTCAAAATCAAACTGAAGGATAAAGTAGAATATTACAAAATAACTGTGAAGTTTTCTTAGCTCTACAGAAACATCTGGTCTCATTGAATGGTCTGTCGTAAGCACTCTCTTAGGCCCGGCTGCTTCGATTCTCTGGCTGGCCAACGTATTTCATTTCTCGGTATAATGTGGTCATCTCTAAGCTGTAGGTCCTGTTGAAACCAGTTGGTTCTTAGCCACTTTAAGTCTAACACTCTGTTAATCAGCTAGTATTCTGGCTAAACCAAGGTATACTTAACTTACAGAAAACATCTGAATCCACCTAAAGTGAATCAAACTATTTATGGTAAAATTCGTCCATCTGTTATGATGCAAATTCTCTTCAAATGTTGACTTCAGAATTCTTCAAACAGGCCCACTCATTGCCCTCTTGAAGAATAACCCAGTGTAGCAGCTAAACCCCGAAATTTTAGGAATCCATACCATTAGTATCTCATCAAGATTTCTTTTGAAAACGTCATATCAGGAAGACAGTTAGCAGATAACTAAACCTCTCCTTGCACAATCTTAATCATGGGACCCCCCGTGGGGCGGGGGCGTTAGTACCGTCAGTGCACCTCATGCGGTGCACTGTAGGCATTACTTAAGGTTCTGTGCAGCGTGCCTTTGGCCCCTAGCTGCAATCCCTTTCGTGTTTTTTACTGTACCTCCTTTCATATTCTCTTTCTTCCATCTTACTTTCCACCCTCTCCTAACAATTGATTCGTGGTACAACTGCTTTGAGGTTTTCCTCCTGTTACACCTTTCAAACCTTTTACTGTCAATTACCGTTTCAGCGCTGAATGACCTCATAGGTCCCAGTGCGTGGCCTTTGACCTAAATTCTATATTCAGTTCAATTCAGATCATTCTTCTTCATTGTATGAAACCGCTTGAGGAAGACCCAACCAGTGCATATATCTCATAAGGAAAGTTAGGAAATTTCTTTGATGTTCTTTCAATAAGAACATTGTTACATTCATTGACCAGTTTCGATAATTTCCAATTCTTCTTGAAGCCCACTGAAAATAATTTTACCCTTTAGAGTTTATCTCTTTCATTCATCTTGTTTTGCATTGTCAGAATATTCATTTTCTTCGTCTGAATATTTATTCGTACATTGCAGAATGTTAAGAGGTGAATTTGTTTCATTTACTGATCAATTTCAGTAAGTTTCAAATCTGCTTGAAGCCCATTTACAGATATTTTTACCCTTTAGAATTTTCCTCATTCTATAGTTTCAATTATCCTCGTCTGAACATTTATTCGTACATTACAAATGTTAGAAGAGAATTTGTTACATTTAGTGACCAGTTTCAATCATTTCTCTCTCTCTCTCTCTCTCTCTCTCTCTCTCTCTCTCTCTCTCTCTCTCTCTCTCTCTCTCTCTCTCTCTCTCTCTCTCTCTCTCTCTCTCTCTCTCTCTCTGAGGTAGATTAATAGTGCCCAAAACTATACCAGGAAAACTAAGGAAAGCACACAGGACATTAATCCACTACGCACCAGCATCGATAATGCACAGTCTATTCAATGCGTTACCAGCTCATCTGAGGAACATATCAGGACTGAGCGTAGGTGTGTTTAAGAATAAGCTCGACAAATATCTAAGCTGCATCCCAGACCACCCAAGATTGGAAGATGCAAAATATACCGGAAGATGCGTTAGCAATTCTCTGGTAGACATCAGAGGTGCCTCACACTGAGGGACCTCCTGGGGCACCCCGAACGAACTGTAAGGTCTGTAAGGTCAGGTAAGGGGTTTATCTCTCTCAGTCATTTATTTCTCGTGTCTGAATCTTTGTTCCTACATTGCAGCGGTGAATCGGGTGCTGGCAAGACTGTCTCCGCAAAGTTCATCATGAACTACATCACAAAGGTGTCCGGAGGAGGGAAGAGAGTTCAGGAGGTCAAAAACGTCATCCTCGAGTCCAATCCCCTCCTCGAAGCCTTCGGGAATGCCAAGACCATCAGGAATAACAATTCCTCGAGATTTGTAAGTATGAGGTTAAAATAGGACCCTCTTGTTACGAGTGTATTCGTGGGTTTAGTCTGCTTTAGAATTTATTTTTTCCCCTTGCAGGCATTAGGTTTTTTGTTGTGTATGTGTTTTTACTGCTTGTTTTTTGTTTCACAAAAACAAGACTATTTTTCATATGTTTTCGATGTTACTCAACAAAAAAAAATGGTTTTACTACATGCTTAAGATATCACTAAATATTTCTCTTTAATAGTTTACATGTGTCTCACAAGTTTTTCTTAAATTTTAGTTTTTGAAAAGAAAGCTATTGTGCCGGCTGTGTGTGTCTGTCCGAACTTTTTTCTGTCCACCCTCAGATCTTAAAAACTGTTGAGGCCAGAGGGCTGCAAATTGGTATGCTGATCGTCCACCCTCCAATCATCAAACATACCAAATTGCAGCCCTCTAGCCTCAGTAGTTTTTATTTTATTTAAGGTTAAAGTTCGCCATAATTGTGCTTCTGGCAACGATATAGGCCAGGCCACCACCGGGCTTATACAGCATTATACTGAGACCACCGGAAGATAGATCTGTTTTCGGTGGCCTGGATTATATGATGTACAGAAAACTCAGTTGTGCCGAAGAAACTTCAGCACATTTTTAACTTGTTTATGTATCCGTTACAGTCTAAGCTTCTGAGGTACATAGAAAATTCAATTCACAGCAAAAACTCTGTTGCGTAAACACGAACAGTTATGTAAATTTTACATGTGTGTATGTATTTTTACTTTCATACATTTTCTGTATGTTTTTCAAAACAATAGACTATAAATTTTTTGAGGTTTTTCACAGAAAATACTTACAGTATAGTACAGTGTATGCTGAGGATATCACAAAATATCGTTCTGCATAAGTTTGTATTTTTCACAAGACCAGTTTTTCTAAAATTTTCTTGTAACAATTACAGTTTTAGCCTCTGAGCTTTTTAGAAAATTCATAGCAAAACTTGTATTTTGTAAACACAAACAGTAATGCAACTTTATTGAAGCAAATTCTGATAATTATTCGTCCATATTTCAAGAGCAGCCTTCTTGTCTTGCAGGGAAAATACATCGAGATCCAGTTCTCCCGAGGGGGCGAGCCCATCGGAGGAAAAATCTCCAATTTCCTCCTGGAGAAGTCGCGCGTCCATTCTCTCAATGACGGAGAGAGGAACTTCCACATCTTCTACCAACTGATATCTGGTGCTTCTGCAGAGATGAAAGAGTCGCTGGGGCTCACCACCCCAGACTACTACGCTTATCTGAGTCAGAGTGGCGTCTACAGAGTGGATGGCACCAACGACGCCCATGATTTCCAAGAGACGTTGAGAGGTGAGGAAGGAGTGTCTCTCTTTCGTTTCCTGTTGGCTTTACGTGAGGTTCATGCAGAAATGTAGCCTACAACATCAAGAGTTTGAGTGAAGATGCAAAATTACTACCCTAAAACAGTTCTCCTTGTACCTTTATCATTTATTTATATTTTTACCCATTTATTTATTAATTTATCTTTTTTCTAATAACTGATCTCTGTTTTTCTGTATGCGTTTCCTATTATCTCCTGTAACTTATTTCAGACGAACTCCATATTCTTTGGAAGCTTGTACTTCAAGTCAGTGGCCCTGTAGGCTTGTTCCATATGAGTAGGGTTTGTCATCTGGATAATAATAATTGTATGCATTTATTAATATAAATATTACCATTTAATGTATAATTTTGTGCCAGTTTCTAACAGCTCTAGGGTTATTGCTAATGCCCCTTCTTTATGGAAATTACTTTTATAATCAAAGAAAATTTAGTTGTAAAATGTACACTTCTTTTCAAGTTACGTGTCATTAACAAGTGTTCAGTGCTTCATGTGGATTTGGTAAGCTGTACACAAGTCGAATTGAATCGTAGAAACTTTTTGTAAATTCAGTTTTAAGTTTTAACTTCCTCAATTCATCTTCCAGCCATGCAAGTGATGGGCATCACGAATGAAGTTCAACACGACATCTTGACGATTGTAGCTGCTATCCTCCACATGAGCAACATTGCTTTTAGCGAGGTGAACAATCAAGCCCAGGTCATAGATCCGGCATGTGAGTATATGTCGCCCCTGTTTTGATGAATCGGTATCCTTTCACCAAAGAATCAGTATCCTTACACTTTACAGGAGTCTTTGCCATCGTCAATTCATGAATGTTCTCAAAATAATTCTCTAAAAATCGTTGTGCTTCCAGAGGAAATGACAAACGTCTTGCTAAGTTGGCTCATTTCTGTAAAACTCGTGGCCTGTCTTCAGTAGAAGGGGACAAATCATATTACCATTACTCTCATATACAGTGGAGACAGATTTTGGATCTGCCCTGTGACTTAATAACTCTTTCTACAGAGAGAAACGAACCCCATTTTTTCTTAGCGGGCCTTTCTTCACTAGAAAGGGACAAATCATATTACCATTACAGTACTCTCTTATACAGAGGAGACAGATTTGGGATCCGCCTTTTGACTTAATAACTCTCTTTACAAAGAGAAACGAACCCCATTTTTTCTTAAGTTTTTGAGTTTTCCAATTAAAGTGTCTCAGTTACTGATACTCTATAACATATAAAAAAATTTCAGCTGTCTGCATTGTCGGATTTACCAACAGAATTTCCACAGAAGATTAGCTGATTAGAAGCTCTGAATAATATTAAAATCTCTGAAGCCTATTTTCTCAGAATGAAGAAAAAATGGCTTATGCCAGTCTGTCAAACTAGGGACAATATCCTTGAGCTGTTTTCGTGTCTGACACGATTGCTAATTAAGTTCAGTTGAAACCTGTAATTAATTCTTTTATTTGCCTTTGATTAAACCTTTAGTAAGAAATCATATCTTTTTAACCTTGGCTGTCAATCAAAATCTGTACAAGTGGAATAGCACTATCAAGGAAAGTGACAGCACTTCACTCAAGGTTCTTTGCAGTGCCCCATTAGCCCTTAGCTGCAACCCCTTTCATTCCTTTTAATGCACCTCCGTTCATATTCTCTTCTTCCGTCTTAATTGCCACCTCTCCCAACAATTGTTTCAACATTATTTTCAACGCTGAATGACCTCATATGTCCCAGCACTTGGCCTTTGGTCTAAAGTTTACATTTCAGTTTCAGTTCCAACAGTAGTTTCTCAAGTAGAGGCACTGAACTGTAAATCTTGACCACAAAGGACCCAGTACTCCAGTAGGCAGAAGTAGTACCATGAGATTATTTTACAAGGCAGCCCTTTGTCAGATAATTAAGGAGAGCCTTATACCTACTTCTCACAACTATAAAATCCCATATATCATATTTTACAAAACAGGAAAACAGCTAACTTGCCTTTAAGGAGCAATCCTGCAACATCTGTAGGCAACCATAAGAAATGCAGTTGTATACCAATACAAATAGTATCCAACTGAGGAATGTTTGTAATTATTCATTGGGTTTGTGATTACATGATTTTCAAAAGGTCTGTATTCATTGTTCTCATGAAAACTTCAGCAATCAACTGCCAAACCTGTATCAGTGTTGTTGAGATTTTTGGACACCACCCCAGAGGAGCTATGCCTCCAACTCCAGGCGGCATTTCATTGTAAAAATGAACCCTTCCACGAATACTGTGAAAGTCTTAGATTCTCTTCCCTTTGTTGCAATCAGTAGAAGAAACAAGAAAGCCAAACACATCGATAACAAAGTACCAGAAATGCCAATCAACAGGAAGGCAAGAATCTCAACACAAGGACCTTCGAAGAGCTGTCACCAGCTGATTATAATGAAGACAGCACCACCACCCAGACAAACCACTCGTAACTAAATAAACGTTTACCTGTAATGCTAGACTATGATTTTATAAATTCCTGGGAATGGTAAAGAGTTTTATATGCCTTCCAATTTGGAGAAAAATCATCAGGGAAATAAGAAAAAATATACAAAATGAATACAGCTAAAAGTCAGGCGTAAGTAAAATGTACAGCAGAAAGACCAAAGAACAGTAAATAGCTGAATGAAATGCAACTGGGCACCAAAGGAATGCTGCATAAAACATTAAGTACAGTACTGTACTTTGTACTGTGCACTTCACACAAGGCACACTGTCGGGAGTGCTCCTGTAGGGTGTGGCATTAAAAACACATGCTTACAGAATGGTTTGGTGTCAGTGATATTTAGGACCTGTTGTCTAATTAGCATGATTGTGTATATAGTAGTAGAGTTCTCAAAATCGCTACTTTGCAAGAAAATCCTGTTGGCCTTTGTACTGAAGTACTCAGACCCAGCCGGTTTTTCATTGATTGAAAATATATTACAAACCTTGAAATGGTATATTCTGTTATGATATTTGGTTATAATGAGAATAATAATAACAAGTAAAAAGAAAAGTAGTCTTTATGCATGTGTTTTGATGTATTTAAAGCATGAACAAATCATTCGATTTCATATCCGGAAAGTATTGTGAACCAGACAGAGTATAAGCATATAAATAAGAGTTGTGAAATACATTTGTCTCGTGAATTTAATTTCTGTCGAGAAATATTAGATCTCTCCACATTCCACAAATGTTTAACACATTTATGATACTCTAGTAAGCACTGTTTTGTGCTTAGGTACTCACCTGTGTCATTTTCTCCCTCTCCAGATTTAGAATTCCCTGCCTACCTACTTGGCATTGACCCTCAGATTCTGGGCCACAAATTAGTCAGCAGGATATTTGATAGCAAGTGGGGAGGGAAGTCCGACAGAATAGACGTCACCCTCAACACAGAGCAGGCCCAGTTTACGAGAGATGCCTGGGCTAAGGGACTCTATGCCCGGCTGTTCGATTACATTGTTGAAGTAAGCAAGTACTTGTCCTTCTCCGTTGTATTATCTTGACAGTGGTACCCTTTTTGTGTCATGACTGTGTTCAATCCTTTGTGGTAATTGTATCAAAGTAAAGATTCTGTCTATTTTGCCATGTGGATATATTTTGTAAAATAATTGTTGCATAATTTTCATGAGTTCTTTTGATAAAATATATTTTGAGTCTGCACTTCTCCAGTAAAAAATGGAAACACGTCGTTTCCTAATTCTTTTGAAGCTTTTGATATTACTATTCGGGAAAGTTTAGGAAATATGGAATGTAGACAAAATATTTATTTCCTTGAGGGTCTTATTTTGAATTTCCAGTGATTATGTGTCTTCTAATTTTTTTTGGTACTAATGTATTTCTGGTAAGAAAATGGAAGGAGTAAGATTTGTCATAAAATGAAACATAATAAAAATTATGAGCTACAGGCTATTCAAAAACTTCTCCAGTTTCTGTAATCTAGTAGTGTTTATAGATTGAATCAGAACATTGTTATCCAGTGTGTGTATAGATTTCACTGGTTTTTACAGATTAGACCATTAGATTTTTCTCTGTCACAGCAATGGAAATGTAATTTTTTGCAGAATCTGTATGGAAGATTTCTCAGTCTTAATCCACACAAATCATTTGAATTGAATATGTACCGGTATTGATCATTTTGTGCAAAATCTTGCAATATCTTTTACGAGCCAGATTAGGACATGTCGCTTTCATTTTTTCAATTTAACTGCGCCCACGTGAGTATCATTTCCTATGTTTTCTGTACAGACCGTCAACAAAGCCATGGTAACAGATTCAGACGAGTTGAGCACCGGAATCTTGGACATCTATGGGTTCGAGATTTTTGGCAGGAATGGTTTCGAGCAGTTTTGCATCAACTACGTCAACGAGAAGTTGCAGCAGATATTCATCGAGCTTACTCTGAAGAGTGAACAAGAGGAGTATCAGGCAGAGGTATGTTTGTCAGTTGCCAATGAAATTGAGGTACAGACCCCACCCTACTTGTGAACGAGTCACGTTCCGGACGGGCATTTTTTTGTCGAGTTGTTGTGAACTCTCTGAACACAATTTTAATATGCAATCCCGTTTGTTTGTAAGTCGAATGTTTGTAAGGAGGGTGGTGTCTGTAATTTGCAAATATTTAAAAATTTAAGTAAGTTGTTAAGTGAGCTTTCTATAATACGGAAATGAAGACATAGAGACATACCTTTCGAGTACTGTTTTTGTTTATTTAAAATTTTCTCGTTCATTTCATTCATTGCAGGGAATCCAGTGGTCGCCAATTCAGTACTTCGATAACAAAGTGGTTTGCGACTTGATAGAAAGCAAACGGCCCCCTGGTATCATGTGCATATTAGATGACACCTGTGCAACCATGAGTGCTGTATCACAAGGAGCTGATGAGGACTTTCTTCGAAAAATGGAATCTCAGGTATTGATAAGAGAATGTTCACCTTTTCCCCTGGTTCTTATTTGTAAAATTTTGCACGTTAAATGCTAGCTAAGCAAAACTCTAGCGCAGTAGACTTATTCAAAATGAAAGCATTAATTTGTAATAGCAGTGCTATGTAGTTCTTTAGTTTGAGATAGAACCCTTCATTCTGTTTTTTTTTTTTTTTTGAGCAATTATCATGCAATGTTATGAGCTTACGTCAGTAATTGTTGCTTACTTAATACTTAAGATCCTCTCACTTAAAACTGTCATGTTTCAGGTTGGAAATAACCCTCACTACCAGAAGTTCAGCAACGGTTTCGTCATTAAACATTATGCTGGCAACGTGTCATACCACCTTGACAGCTTTTGCGAAAAGAACAGAGATGTACTGTTTCAGGATATCATAGAGGTAAAGCACTGTTTCTTGGGATTATTATAAATGACTAAATGCCAGATCGGAGTACCTGTCAGATATTTGTGCATGTGTCTTCACACCTCATTTACCAACTTTGTTTCTCCTTTTTTTTTAGGTAATGCAAAGCAGCACGAATACCTTCATTCGCAGCCTTTTTCCCGATGTCATCCAAGTAGGGTCCAAAACTCGCCCTTCCACGGCCGGCACCAAAATTCGAACTCAGGCTAACGAGCTCGTCACCACATTGACAAAGTGCGTGCCTCACTACATACGTTGTATCAAACCAAACGAGTCGAAGAAACCCCATGATTGGGATGACCAGATGGTTAAGCATCAGGTATCGTACTTTTTTTGTATTTCATTGATAGGTTCTAAGTAAATAACTAATATGGTATTCACAGTACAGACACCACCCTACTTATGAATGAATTACAATCCTGATGGTCATTCATATGTTGAATTGTTCATAAGTTACTGTATTCTTCAAGCCTATTTGAGTACAATATGATATAAAGCTAATACAGAACTGTAGGTATTTTCATCCTAAAACCCAATACATGTACATACATTGTAACTAAGCAAAATAGGCATGCCAAACAAAATTTGAACCTACTGGTGGCAAAGGGAAGTGCTCTAAACACAGTTTTAATTTGCGATCCCATTTATTTGTATCTCTGAATGTTCATAAAATGAATGTTCGTAAATAGGGTGGTGTCTGTGTTTGGTATTTATGCAGAGTAGTATCATGAAGTTTTAGCATTAACTTGAGTATGCAGTATACTGTATAATAGTTGTTTTTAAATTCAAGAGCCATTTTCAACTAAGGTCTGTTTTCCTGTCATTCTGATGTACAGTGCTTATTCAGAATTTGGTATAATATTCGTACCATATGCTTATCATTTGTCAGTAGGATAAAAATTGTTACGTAATTGATAAGCAGTTTGGGCCCACTTTGGGATTTTGAAATACTTATGTGATGAATAAGAAACAGTATGTTGGGCTTGTGTCATACTTGAAATAAGATTTGTTTTTAGTAGGAGCATATTTTTATTTTCTGGATACATAACTTTCATGTGCTTCTAAAGATTCTGATGCAAGAGTTTATAATTGATAAATATAGGCAGTGGTATAACACTGATGTACTTTATACAGGTCGAGTATTTAGGCCTCAAAGAGAACATAAAAGTCAAGCGAGCGGGCTTCGCGTATCGAAGACCTTTCGACAAGTTCCTCCAGCGATATGCGATACTGACCAAAGAAACATTCCCTGCTTGGCACGGAGACCCAATACAGGGAATACATTTTATCATGAGAAACATCAACATGGACCCAGGGCAGTACCAGATCGGAAGGACCAAAGTCTTTGTGAAGGTATTGTCCCTCATTTCTGTCCCAGAAGCAGTGGGAGCTAAGATGGTTTTTGTTTTGAAATGAATTCTTATTGTATTTTAGTTCCTTTTGAGTTTCATGTTTAGGTTTTTTTAGGTTTAATTGTGATGTTATATTAGATTTACAGTTGAGTGAAGAACAGTTTTTTTCTCGATGAAAATCACATGGTCACAACATGTACCTAAGAACTGAAAACATGTTTTCCCAGGAGAGGGAGAGTTGTCTACCATGAAAATGTAATAAATGGAATCAAGGCCAATCAGTTGGTTATAACAAGCCATCTGTAGTTTATAATTTTTCAGTTTTAATACTCTCATATTACTTTTTAAAACTGGAGAAAGTGTACACTTAATTTTAGAGCTTTTCAGATGTTGCCAGTCAAGGGAAATATGAAAATCCATGTTTAACCTGCAGTTACAAGGTAACTCTAAGTGTAGTAAATTTCTTCCAAGCAGAAATGTAAATGACCCCTGTTTTATGCTCAACAGGATCCTGAGTCCCTCTACATGTTAGAGGAATGCAGGGAACGCAAGTTTGACCACTACGCAAGAGTTATTCAAAAGACGTTCAGGAAATATTTCAGGTAATGTGGAGCTTTCGCCTGTGAGTCACTGTAACTATTCCTAATCTTTGCTTTGAAAAGCGACATTTTGGAGGTTGAATGAAATAGTTTAAAAACAAGTTGATGTAAAGACTGTACATTGGTAGTAGGGATGTAAAGTAATGAGAAGAAATAAAAAACTGTTGGATTTGTTCTGCAATATTGTTAGTGGACTGATGATCAGCTATTTAGCTATTTCAGTAGATTGCTGAAAATACATTACTTGGTGTGTATGATGAAACGTTTGTTGTGCATTTTCCAATACAGTACTTTTGAAGTTTATTGAAGGTGGAAGAAACCAAACTTGCTCTTCCTCTGCTGAGATTATCTTAATACCGCATGCAAGTACTGTTAACATTATGTCCCGATTTCAAGCAACGTGTATGAAACTTGAATTTGGTAATTTTCCAGCAAAAGAACATAATATCCCTTGATAGATAGATGACCTGTTTTATCCACAGCAACCAGAGGTACCTGAAGGAAAGGAGGGAGGCAAGTTGCCTCGTGCATAATCGCAAGGAAAGGCGCAGCAATTCGCTGAACAGGAATTTCTACGGAGATTACATTGGAGTGGAATATAAGCAACGCATTTCGTCACTCATACCAAGGAGAGAAAAGGTGTGGTAAATAATTTGCAGCTCAGATTTTGACAGGTCTTCCAGCTAGTGGCTGTTGATTTTGTCTTGATAGATGCCCCTTGCTTTTGTCGAAAATGGAAAGTGCAGGGCAGAATAGTTTTGTGAATTGGCAGGAATGTTCTATATTACTCGAAAAAACTACCGCACGTGCCTTACTTACAATAACGATACAGCAATAATAATTATAATGATAATAAACTGCAGTCATGGATACGTAAAACCTTGGGCTTAATTTTATTTTACATGTAAATTTTTGCCATGACGTCACCTTTAGTTTTACCAAATTAGCGTTTCAGTTTCCTTACGAATATGTTTCCTGAAACGTACTGATATGTTTATACAGGTTGCAGGCACTGATAGTTCATAACTTTGCTTAAAGGGGTGTGTTGTAAATGATTTGATCATGATATTCAATGAAAGTACAGGAAAATATTTTTTGTATGTCACAGAATGTGTTAATTGTTTCCCCATTTTGAATTAGCATGAAGAGTCAGTAAGTTTGAAGTTTTTATCTTTCATGGCTTTTCCATGACATTCACAAAAACCCACAATACTTTTTCCTTACAGTATGCCTCATAGGATTGTTTTTTTTTCTCAGGTTGAATTTGCTCTGACCGTCGATAAATTTGATAGAAGGTTCAAAAGAATGAAGAGAGATTTGATCCTCACCAAGTCGAACCTTTATCTAGTGGGTCGTGTGAAGGTGCAGAAGGGGCCGGAAAAGGGAAAAGTTGTAGATATCATCAAGAGGAAGATTGAGCTGGAAAATATCTCTCAGGTACCGTGAATTTATTTTGGTCTTGCAAAACATTTGAATTTATATTTGAATTTCCTCAAGAGTCAAGATTTATGTAAGTACATGATGCACTTGAAGAATGACATACAGGTATAAGATCTTTCATATTCAAATATCACTTGAAAATGTAGGTGCGTATTTTCCACCTTGTCGTACAAATATAATTGAAGTTGTGACTAACATTAAGAATGAACTATGAAGATTTTCGTATTGAAATATCACTTGAAAACGTGGCTTGTAATTTTTACATATTTTCCAGGCAACTTTATCAACTTTGCAAGATGACATAGTCCTCATACACGTCCGTAATGATTACGAATCCTTGCTAGACATACGCTTGAAGACGGAATTCATCATGGTTCTCAACCGTAAGCTGAAGGAGAGATTCAATAAGGAGCTCCCTCTTAATTTTGTGAATAAGTAAGTCCTCTCCATATACAGCAGTTCGGTGTTCCTTGATACCTGTATATCTTAACATAAATGTTTTACAATACTGTCACTAGAAGGTTTTATAAAGAATATTGTATGCAGATGTTGTTTAAACCCAGAATTGTGTATCTTAACCCTGTGCCCATATATCTGTTAATACCCTCACCATATTGGCCATTATGTAAGCGTATGTGTAGTTTTAAATACATATTATTTTGTAAGAGTCTGTATATGCAAAAAGACTGCAACTGTATATGCCTGAGTGATATGGGTTGCATTCCCAAATTCTGTTCAGCTTTTTAGAAGCAAATCTAGGACCAAGCGTACGACTCCCCGTAGGGAATTATTGCCGTCAGTGCACCTCACATAGTGCACATTAGGCATCGCCAAAGGTTCTTTGCAGCGTCCCCTTGGCCCTAGCTTCAACTCCTTTCATTCCTTTTACTGTACAGTACTTCCATTCATATTCTCTTTATTCCATCTGACTTTCCACCCTCTCCTAACAATTGTTGCACTGTGCAGCTGCAAGGTTCCCCTTCTGTTGCTCATTTAAAACCCTTATACTGTTAATTTCCCTTTCACCACTAAATGACCTTGTAGGTCCCAGCGCTTGATCTTTGGCCTAAATTTTATATTGACTGTATTCCAAACTTACGACAGCGTGTAAATTCAACTTGGTGGTCAGGATCAACTATACAGTAGGGCCCCCCCCCCTCCACTTTGACCTGCTCTTTACTGCAGCCTGCAATAACTAAGATTCCAGAAACTGAGTTAAACTCTTCATATGTTTCCATCTCTCTAACAAGTCAGTACAGGCGGTAACTTCATGGAAATTGTCTAGAGCACTTGCTGTTTGTGTGAATTGTAGTAATGTTACACATAATTGGGTCCTCTTTTTATGGTTCTTCACAGATAACAATATGGAAATTAGTTGAGTTGGAGTATGCTATTGGAAAAATAGGATAGATGTATTCTTTTGAACAGATTTTACACTTTTCTGTAATCTGATGTCTTCCATGAGGATGATACAGTACTCGGCTGTGTAATTTCACCAGACAACAGATTACAAATTTGAATTACATTTGTACTATACTATTCTTTAATTTCTATTTTCACAAAACCAGTTCCTCAGGAAAGTCCTGTGAGAGTTTAGAAAAACAACTCGAGCTTTGTTAAACTACTAAGACATCAAAATAGGCATTTTGTGTGAGTGACGGTCGTACATTTTTGGAAAGCCCTGTGATCAAATTAGAATACTGTATATTAGAATGATAAGGGCTTGTTTTTTCATCTTGGAATACATCGTTTAAATTAATTTTTACCATATTTTAGAAATTTTGTCGTTATATATTTGATTACATTTTAAATTCAAAACGGTCATTTAAAGAGGTTTATAAACATCTAACCCAGTACAGTAAAAGGAAAAGATGATGTAAAAATACTCATGATGACGGTAATGTTTTGATTAAAAGAAGGAACGATAGCAGCAGGTCCTGTAAGGTTTAATGTTTTTGACCTGGTAGTAGAGTTAAATGCCGCTGCAAAGTTGATGTTAAGAGAGTTTCTTCAAGTGAATTTGCAGTTACAATGGAGTGCTGATTATGAATTAATCTCGTACGATCTGTATTGCTGGATAGACATGAACCATGGTAGTATAACAATAAAACTATGGTATATCTGAGAGGTTTTGTCAATTTGAGGATAAAGCTATAAGAGAAATATTGGGAGCCAGATGGAAGGATAGACTGTAAAATGATGCCATAGGGGAAATTTTGGAAGTTCCCATATATGTATAGATGTATAGATGAGATAATGATGAAAGGGAAATGGAGATAGCTTGGGCATGGCCCTCCTACCACCTTGGGGAGAATAGTATTTAAAAGTATCGTCAGGGCTCCTGTGAGGCCCAGAAGAGTTGGAAGATCCAAACCTACTTGGATGAGGACTAAGAGGAGGGACGCTGGAGATGAAAGGAGATTTGTGGAAGAGAAAGCAATGAGTGGCAGAATTTCACAGAGGTCGTTTGTGTAAACACCATGTTGGATGCCATGATGGTGATCAGGACAGTGATTTAGGTCAGCTAGCTTTATGTATTTTGTCCTGAAATCCAGTATAAATTGAACCATTCTTTTCATTTTTGTTCACAGCTTCGAGTACAGAGTCAAGAAAACTGGATGGGGTGGTGGCGGCGTTAAAAAAGTTGTGTTTGTAGAAGGTAACACTTCCGAACCTGTTTTTTCATCATCGGGGTCAGTTCTGACAGTCAAGATAGGCCATGGCTTGCCTGCGTCATCTGGTGAGTTGCTTGTGCATTATGCCCTGTGTTACTTGTGTCTAGAATATTGTCATATCCAATTTTTTCTTTTGAGTGAAATATAGTATATAAAACAAATAACATATTGTAATATAAACCATTACCTTTCCTAGGTTCATTCTTTGTTTGGGAGCTTGTGACTAGATACATATTAGGAAAAAAGATTGCGCTGTTGTTATCTACAGATGAGATAGACTGTATGCACCTTTTGAATTTAATTCAACATAAGCACTGTATAGTATGACTTGTATCCTGTTATCCTGTACATGAAGAAGATTATCGTGTAATTTCTAGGTCCTTTTTGTATTCACTTTAGAACAACAGATTGTGACAAGTAGAAGAAAACTTTCTTATTTATTATGTTTGATTTGAATTTATGAAGCTTTTGTTAATTAATAAATATTTTAGAAGAAAGGGGTTAGGTGCAAAGCTAAAGGATATGCAGTGTGATATAATCAAAATAAAGTCTATCCTAATCGGGCTATGCATTTGAAAACAGAATGCCAATTACGTGATTCCTAGACATGGGTAATACCTGTAATCCTTTTCCCTGAAGGACTCTGTAGGGGATAATATTTATACATAGTATTCCTTACATGGCACATTGTTCACAAGGACAAATAAGGGCAGGCATTAGAAGAGTAAGAACATTATTATCTTGCTTACACACTGGGCAGTGAGGAATAGGAGTAGCCAACACTCGGAAGAAGTGAAGAGAGTTTGTGGGACTATTAGAAAATAAAAAAAATATCCTTTCGGTAAAAAGTAAAGGTTATGATGTGTGCATGTGCATGAGGCCTGTACTGTCATATGATGCAGAAACCTGGGTACTGACAAAGAAAATGGAAAAATGAGGTTCACAGCCAGAATGGCTTGCGAGGATCATGTCATGAATGAAGAAGTGGCAGAGAGATGAGTTGTCCAGGCTAGAAAATAGAGATGGTTTGGAAATATGAGGAACAGTTAGTCAGAGAAGCTTTAGATATGGAAGAAGCCGGAGGAAGGCCCAGGAAATTGTGGAGAAAGCATCAATGAAGACTTAGACAAGATGGGATTTTAGACAGGAAGTGCACAGGAAAATAGATGAGGGAGAATTCATCTTGCATCTAACCCCATGAAGAGAGAGGCTCATGTGAAAACTAATGAGGATGATGCATTAATGGAAAGCGTATGAACGAAAGTTGTAAGTAGGATAGACTGTTTGGGAAATAAAACTAAAGGAGAGTCCTGGAAGTGTGGTTTACTTTTAAAATGCTGTTGTTTCGTAGTTAATAGGTTATGTTAGCATGTAAGCTTTCATCATACACTTCTAGCCAGACACCATAATTTTTTTTGTAGCTTTATTGTTTTAAATGCATTTATATCTTTGTTTATCCGTGAAATATAACAACTGTGAATATTATTTTACTTTCAGAACCTGGATTACAGCGAGTTATAACACCAGATATCAGGATGTTGGCAAACCAAAGAGCACCCACCAGAAGGGCTCCAAGTCACAGCAATGGACATGCACCCCCACGGTTTGACAGGGCTCAGAGGCCTTCGTATCCTAGTCCTGCACCTGTGGGACCTAGGCCAACCCTTACCAACATTGGATATAACCATTCGGCAGTAACACGGACCCCAGAAATGGGACGACCGCGAATGGAGCCTCCGAGAGCACCCGGAATGCCCCCCCCTGGCATTAATACGATGATTTCTAATAGCCCCACAGGCCCACAGTTTAGACTACCTAGGAACAATCCTCCCCCACCACCATCAGAACCTCCACCAGACGATACACCAACAATAGGACAGGGAACCTTGCGGTCCGGAAATGGACCTCCTTTGCCAAGTAGGCCAGACATCGGCAGACCAAAGCCAAAAATACCTCAAGTGAAAGCTTTATATAGGTAAGTCTTCAGTACCAGCGAAGTATAGAAGTAGAAGTAGAATAGTAACAAAGCATGCTTCAGTTTGTAGGCCTGTAATACAAGCTAACTTAAGTTTTTTCAGTAGTTTGGCGAATAGTGGAACACTTTTTGGATTCTTAATGGTTTCTGCATAGGGTCAGTTCCTGCATTGTGTGTACCTAGCCATCAGTGTTCTTTTCATAATCCCTTTGGCCCCCTGCTTTCACTTCCCCATCAAAGAATAGATTGTTTTGAATTGCAGAGACACAAACACAGTTTGGTTTATACTTTGAATCAGGAGAAGGATGAGGTTGAGGAGCATGTCTTTCACATACAGAGTTTGAGTACCAGACATTGTTGAGTAAGGAGGAAGTTTGACACAAACTCAGTTTATAGTGGTAAACTGCTATTTGTAGTTCTTTTCTTACACCTAACAACTGTGGCAGAGATGTTATATTGTTTTGCTTAGTTATTCAGCTCTTGTAGTAAAGTTGAGGAGGAAAATAAAGGATAATAGACACCAGGTTCTCATAGGACAACTATAAACTAGATCCAGCAGTTATATTTGTCCCCCAGTAAGACTCCACCAGAAGGTTGGAACCCATCCTGTAAAAACCTGACTTTATTCTGTTGCACAGAATTGATAATGTCATCCATAGATGAAAACTAGCAGTGGAAGTACATTTGCTGTGGAGGTCTGAGTTTCATTACTGCATTTTTGAGCCATTTCAGCAAAGTAATTTTTAGCGTTTAAAACTGGTGTAGATTTTAAGTCTTAATGTGAGACAAGTGTCCAGTGAAAAAGAGGCCCATTGGGTTTTTTGAACTCTTCATAATTTGGAATCTTGAAGAATTTTTGGATACAGTATTTAATATTACTTACCGAACATTACTGGGTAAGTTACAGTCAGGAAGCATTACTAATTTACCCCTGACTATATATTGTTGTTTCATTATGACCAGCTGTAAAAGAAGTGCTGACATTATTTATCAAACTGCATTTATTATATAAAAAAATGTAATACGTGCTGTAGGTTGCTCCAAGTATTCATTACCTGCCATCTACATTGGCCCATATTTACAATGTTTCAGCTCTAAATGTGATTTAATGTTTTGTTTTCACTTGGAATATTAAAGTGTTGTTTTCACTTGGAATATTAAAGTGTGTAAATCTGCAAAAAGTAGATTAGAAAAATTTGAAAATAAATACCAGTTATAAAAACATTTCCTATATTCATCATAATGTGTCTGGTAAAGGCATTTGTGAAACTCTCCTTCCTCCCTCCTCCTTCTCTCTGACTTTGATGAGTCTTATTTGTAATAGCTATTGGCTTCAGTAACACAGAAGTGGGTAAGGGATTGCTGCTGTTTGAGGGTTACTCAAACTGGGTTGGGTGTATGGAAAGGCAATCCCTGAGAACAGTGATGGATGTAGATTAAGATGGAGTGGTTCCTTGTGCTGATTTCGAATGGTGAGGAGGGTTGATATACACAGGAGAGGAGCCACTGTAGTACTGTTCTTTAATTTGGTAAGATCTCCCCTTCTGGAGAAGTTCCAGGCATCCCCAAAACTTGTTAGAATAACCCAGACACACTTGAAGAATAAAAGCTGAGGGCCTTGTGCTTGTTACTCTGTGGGTTCTCTGGTACACCTCATGCTCCTTCTTGATTGACATTTTCTTTAATGGTCAGTGGCTCCTTATGGCTCCAAGCAGCTCAGAGTCAGCCCTATGCAACAAACTGCCAGGTAGTATGCAGAGGCATGAATCTCAATGTTGGAATGTAGGGTGGTGCCCAGCTTATTTCGTCACATTTCTGTATATCTATCCATGGTCTTGATCCCTTGCAACTGGCAGGCTGTATGATGTCTCAGTGCTGTGACATCTCACAGGATTGACGACTTGCATGGCGAAAGTTGGCTTTACACCTGATTCAGGGGAGGACAGGGGCTCTTGAGTCTTTTGAACTTCGCAAAAGCTGCCAGTTTGTCAATCCCTCTCACGGTGATGAAATTTTTCTTTATGAGATTATTGCGCATCTTTCGTAATTCACACGAGATGATGCTTCTGTGTTCACCTCTGTTTGCAAGAGGCTTAGCAAGGAGTAATGGCTGTGGGTCATCCGAGGCACTTATATTGTTTTTCTATCCAGTGGTTGAGTGGAATTCAAAAGCATTTTGATTTCAAGTCTTAATGGCAGGTCTGATCTAGTCTTTGTGGTTGGTCTTCGTCAACAGAGGGCACCTTTGTCAGCTAGGTTGACGTGTTCGTGGTTTTTCTGTGGGATGTATACGTTCCCTCTGTTTGGGTGTTTCAAGTTTTCTCATGAAACTATGGAGGTACTCCCCAAAATCTTATATTCAGAATTGCCCCAAGGTTGTTTGTATGTCATTTATTTTGTGGGTATCTGTCAGGTGTATGTGTATGTGTGTGTGTGTGTGTGTTGGGATTGCTCCATATTTCCATATTTAAATCAGTGGTGCAGCTTCTTGTGCTTTTTCATGCTTTTTGTACTTTGTGCATGTAAACTTTAAAAGTAAAGAAAAGAACTTAACAACTAAAATGTGTCCTTATCCTAGAGAAGAAAATGGTACTTTAAATATGACAGATATTTGCAAGACTTAAATATGAGACAAATGCCCGCAAGACTCTCCTTAATTATAACATTCAATACTGGCAAGACTCTGCCCTTCTCAGAGGTAAGTAATGGGGAATTTTTAAAGATGTTCTAAAGTATGTGCCACTCAGGCAGCTTTGTGTATTTAAAGAGACATTTCTAAAAGAGGGGTCTCTTACCAAAATAATAATAATAATAACAATCATAATGAAGATGACAGTAAGACCCTTTTTTATGCATTAAATCCTGGCATATTGCAAGGACTACTGACCTCGTAGGGAATGAAACTAGGTCCAGTTTCACTGCCATCAGTGCACTGTAGGCATTACTCAAGGTTCTCCACAGCGTCCCTTCGGCCCCTGCCTGCAACCCCTTTCATTCCTTTTACTGTACCTCCGTTCATATTCTCTTTCTTCCATCGTACTTTCCACCGTCGCCTAACGATTGTTTCATAGTGCAACTGTGAGGTTTTCCTCCCATTATACCTTTAAAACCTTGACTCTCAGTTTTCCTTTTAGCATTGAATGACCTTATAGGTCCCAGTGCTTGGCCTTGGGCCTAAATCTTATATTCCAATTCCAGTTGCAAAGAGGACAGTGGTCCCTGTGAAGCCGAAGGATTTGAAATGTTTTTCTAACAATGTACCAAGATTTAACTCGTAAGAAAAGGTTCTTATTTTATCCTCATCTGTAAAAAACATAATTATTCTTGTCATTCTTCAATGATAGTAATAATAATAATTTTCAGAATGGAAGTTTAGGGCCTAAGTAATGAATCTAGCTAACATGTTCACTCCTTGTTGCTGTAGTCATATAAATAATAGTGAATATATTTATGAGAAAGAGAAGGAGGGCATTTTATGAATGCCATGTGTATAAACAAAGTAACGACGAGTGAATGCCTCTTTTTGTAACATGTTTCTATTTTTTCCAACAGCTACGATGCCCATGATACTGATGAGCTCTCATTTGTTGAAGGAGACGTCTTACAGCTTGTTAGAGAAGGTGAGTGTTAAAATAGTATATAATCGTCCAGATAATTTACCGTTTTTGCCTCTGTACCTCTTTCCGTAAGTATAGTAATCACACATTGACTGTGCTGTCATCATGAACTTTAGCCAGCAGGTGTAGGTAAAATACATTCTGTAGTATCCTAACTCTGACAAGTTATTTTACTCATTAATGCTCATGTAAACATGGCTTTACTTAGATCAAAACTGAAAACCATGAATTTTGGAAAATTTGCAAGTACGTTCAGTACAAATTTTGGGTTTGCTAGTAATTTACTACGTAGGAGTTTCATATATCTTCAGGATGAACAGGCTGTATTTTTCAATTTGGGCAATATTGCTCTCACAGTTAGCTGTGACATTGGATATATTGTCTTGAAATATTTGGTGGGGAGTTTGATGGATTAGTTATGATAAAATAGCAAGCTAATTGTTATGCATTGGATTTATTAAGCCATGTTTCCTTTGCTTTGGCCTTGCCATGATAATGTCAATGAAGGAACATTGAATAGGGTACCATGCATTCATAGCATCAAGCCTAAAAGATTTTGAGTTAGTAAGTGTATAAAAGAAATATTCCGTGTTCCTCAGATACAAAGCTCTGTCCAAAGAAAAGTACAGTATTGACATAATGACACAAAAGAATCCATGTGTACTATTAAAAGATCCTGTTAAAAATTCAGAAAGATTTATCCACAGAACTTAGAAAATACCGCCTGTGCTCTTTGTAGCATGAACAGTTAAGAGTAGCACATTGGTATTAAAAATATACAAGGTCAAACAAAATTTCTAGCTTGTGAAAGTAATGGTACCTAACTCTTAATTGTACTGTAAACATCAGTTGAGTAATACACACAAGTGAAAAATGAGAGGTTCATTCATGCTTAAAACAGTACCATATGAGCATATTAGCAAAGATGATTAGTTCCGAGTAAGTGCTGAAGATTGGGATTTGGGTTTTAAGCTAATCTTGAATAACTATAGAGGGATTAAACCAATCAGTGTGTCCTCGAGGTAATAGGAAGTATAATTTGTCCTGTGAAGAAAATAAAGTAAGAATTCCATTATCTCTACTTGGTTACCACCTTTGTTTAGTCAGTAAATGGCCCGTCCAGTGCATGTGCGGAAGGGTTATTTCCTTTATGTAAGGCTACGGTATGCATACATAGGAAAAATACGAATTATTCGAAAAATTTTGCCATTTCATGACAGTTCTTGAGTATTGCCCATCCAGACTGCTGAAGAAGTGCCATTAAACCAAGTACTTCCTCGCTCGTGGTGTTTCTGTTGCTTTGACTGGGGTTGGAGTATGGAGCAAAAGTTATCTGGTCCAGGGAGCTGAGTCACTGGGATCTTAATTCCAAACTTCAGCCAGTCCTCTTAGGCTTCCTCAGCTTCACGACCTCTTGTCGAGGATTCATTCTGTTGGAAGGATGGCTTACCATTTCTTCTTCACGGGTATCTGTGATTAGGAAAGGACAAGATCAAGTTTGTTTACTTGTAGGTGATTGAGTTCTTCATCTGCTATGTAGTGTGAGGTCTCTGCCGTGCCTTGGTTCATCCTGTGCGTTCATGACTCCTCTGTGCCTCAATTCACCCTGTGTGCTTGTGGAAATTTTATATCTGCAGGGCGTCCCCGAGTTACAGCGGCACTGACTTGTGGCATTCCGATCGTACGGCACTTTTTCAAATACATTTACAGGTAGTCCCTGGTTAATGGCAGGCTTGGTTAACGGCGATCTGGTTTTATTGTGCTCGTCTAGCGACCAAAATCTGCAATTCTCGCCAATAATTCGGTATTGGTGCCGGTACATAACCAATAGAGGCGCCTACAACCGAAAATCTGTGCTTTTTGGCGCTGATAAGCCCCGAAAATCGCCGATTTTCAGTTAGTGGCGATTTTCAGTTAACATCGCACCCTCAGAACAGAACCCCCACCAATAACCAGGGACTGCCTGTATCAAGAATAGGTATCTAGTTACAGCGCCATAAGCCATAATGATACAGTCAGTCCCCGACTTATGGCGGAAATCGATTTACGACGCACCGCTGGGATGAAACCCCGCCGTAAGTCAGGCACTGCATCATCCCATCATTAGTTCTGTTTTTCTGGTTCCTTCTCTCAGATGTCTGTGAAGTCCTGTGGAGTGAGTGAGGAGGTCCCGGGTGGGCCAATTTTTTTGAGGTCTCTGACTGTTGAGCTCCGTCGGTTCTGCTTTCAGCCGGTGGGTTCAGCTGTAGTAGACTCTTCCATTGGTTTTATGACTTTCCATTCTGGAGGGTTAGAGCTCCCAAGCCTACCTGAGGATTGGAAGACAAGTCATGGTCTGGTATTTCTGGGAAATCTTATTCCAGGCCTGTGTCTCATGTGGATGTAATTGCTCTCTCCTTGGGAATTAGGTGCTAAGAGTAGGAAAAGAAGCTCAGTTTTGTATGGGATCAGGAAACAGGCATTTAAAATAAGGCTGTTATTCTCTACTTTGTACTACGTGCATTCTCTTGTTCATTGCAGATGCGTCTGGTTGGTGGACATGTAAATTCCGAGGTCGCCAAGGTTTCTGCCCAGCAAACTACTTACAGAGAATATAGTAATATTACGTAGCTTTGTATATTTCATAAACATATTATTTAAATTTTATTTCTTTGTTACCATTCCTATCTCCATAGTTTGTCCTTTGAGTTCAATGGTGCTAATAAACGTAATTAGAACAACACAGTAAAAAGTACCCTTTACTTGTATCCGAAACACTCTAGTGTGTATTTAGTAGTACTCTATAGCTCTTCTTATATGTCAAGTGGTAGGGAAGAAAATACAGTGTGTTTTCTGGAGGACTAGGACAAATGCACACTGCAGCACTCCTGTGTGAGTGGTCATTTCCATCGTCTAGGAAACTTTGTGATACTTGTAACGTGTTTCTTTCTCTGCTTGGCTGTTATGCACCAAGAATGGACACTTCATCTGAGGTGGTCTGGAGTCAGACAGATAAATAAATAAATATATATATTATGTTTATTTATTTACTTATAAATTGTATAGTGTACAGTGGTAGTTAAGAGTAGTTATGAAGAAGCACTCGTCAATACTTGCCATAACTGCCCAAGCTGGTTCTGGTGTAATCACTTAGAGATTTTGTACATGCTAATTAAGGAATGTAGTGCATAGATTTTTGCAGTTTGATAATCATAGACTTTTTACAAGGTATTTGTTTTCAGTGATATTCTACTGTTTTGCACCACTGAGCTGATCATTCCAAAGATGACAGAATTTGCATATGATATTTACTTGTCGTTGCTGTAGAGTATACATTCTAACTGTTGGTATTCCCGTCACCAGAATTGGTACGCGCCGAATGAAAAAATAAAGTGGATGTTCGTTAAGTGACCTTTCAAATGGGTACTGCACAGGAAAACAGGCTTAGCTCAGAACATTCTTTTTCCATTTCATGTGCACAACTATTTTTATATATAGATATAAGAAGCCTGGAAAAGTTTTATAAATTGATCATAAGCCACCCCCTCCAGTTTTGATATTTATGTTGACTGAGCCATGTCTCCTGCAAAGGCAGTAGAAGTAACTGATGCAGCAGACAAAAATGTAATTCCTCGCCACTCGAGTGTCAGAATGTTTGAGTTGAGCCACGACTTGGTAAAGATGAATTTGGAGTGAACGAAAAGACACGAGTTTTCTGTAAATGATGTATGAAATGTCAGAATCTTTATATTGAATCTAATATACTATCTAGTCCAAAATAAACTTTCTTGTTATCATGAATTTTTATTGACATCATTTTTGGTAAATGGCTTACTTACCTTCATAAGTCAGATACTGTGCTGTATAGGGTTGCCTTGATGTCTGATTTATGCTAGAGTACTAGAATGCCATTTGATGGCATGTGGTCAGTGGAAATTTAATTTTTATCAACTCCTTAAATAAACAAAGGTTAGCAAAGTAAAAAGAAATGTTGATTTACTTCTTGGCGAAACTGTTAACCACCCTTTTTCAAAATGTACTGCACATTCTAAGAGAGAGTATTTTGTTTTGAAAGACAAATTAAAAATATTCCTCCATTACTTCCTGGGTCTTTGTATAACTGACATGTTGTAATTGCGTGTGGATATATTTATAACTAACATGTTGTAAATGTATATTGATATATGTTGTTATTGAGATTATGAAAATTATCTTTATTGTGACAATGTGTAGGAATTCCTCTTTTGCATTAATTTTGTATCCCTATGAAACTTAGTGTGTGATAATTATGTAGTTATAAAAAAGTGGTCAATAAAATGAGGAAAGCTTGATTCAAGTGAAAAGTGTTTAGTAAGAAATCAGGGACATATATATATATATATTGATTGGATAAAAGATCTGCATTCCATTCCCCCATCTTTCATTGCTTGAGCAAATTCTGTCCAGTGTTGATGACATCCTATCCACCTCATATTTATTCCCTGCCTCCTGTGATCTTCCCTGGTCGAAAGCAAAGAAGAGGTCTCCTCTTCTCTCTCTGATGCGTTGGTGAAAAACCCTTCCATTAGAATAAAAAGGTCCTTCATGTCATCACCATAAGAAGTTCTTCAAGACCAAGTTCTGATCTGGGGTCCTTTTTATCTGCACAGTGGAGAATTTTGAGAGAATGCCTCAAGGTGGCCCATAGATCCCTTCCAGGCTAGACCACTCAGCATCCACATTCTTGTCTAATTAGCTCCGTGCCCAGAAAAGAGAAAGATTTGTGAAGATGTGGTAAAGAACTTTCCTCTTTCGTACAAATACCCAAGCTATTACAACAGAACCCTGGTCCCTCAGTGATCAACTTTATCTCTGGTCTCTCCATGGAACCCCAGCCAGTCCTTATCAAGGCAAGAAAGGGGTTTCTATTCGTAGAAGAAAGAACTTGGCAACAGTTATGCCGAATTTTGTTACAGCTTATGATGATAGCAACAAAAGTGGTAAACTTCACCTTGCTGATGTCTCCCTGGGCCTTAGGGCATGTCTCCAGTGAGCGTTAAAATCTACAAGTGCATGACTCTCAAATCTGTCTCTTAACTGTTTCACATTGAACACATGATACGTAACCCTCTTACTTGGCTAAACAAACACTGTTCTCCTATCTAACCAATCATCTGTTGTGCTATCCAAACCAAAATTCTTCCTTGCACTTCCACTTCCCTGGTATGCTGTTAGGTGATGGTCATACTCGCCTGAGAACCTTTCCTTCATCTAGATATACCATACATACCAGGGTCAGCCACTGAGCCAGATTTTCACTGCGCCATGCCATCTAATTTGTAATCCAGTCACCTCATCGCACCTTCTTACTCATCAACCTCAAAGGAATCTTACCAGTAACTCTTGCATCATTCAGGTGCTCATTAACTCTTTGTTTTCCATTTCCTTCCCTTCATTACTGATTCCTCCTCTCCCTGAAATGTTTGCTAAGGCTCAACCCTGTATTTTTTATTATTTGCTTTCATTTTATATCACTTTATTCTTTACCCAATCCATCTTCTTGTAAAACATTTATGGTAAATGGATGATTTAGTGTAATATTGCTGGTAGTACTTAAGCTGAGAATTTTGAGTAAGGATATGATCTATCTTTCAAAAGTGATGTTGGATTACTTTGAGGTAGAGTTCATTTTGCTTGGTATTCTTGGTGTCTGCTGAGACCAGCATTTTTTACATAAAGTGTCGGTAAAAATAAAATTCATATTACCTCAGTTGTTGAATCTTTTGGGATTAATTTTTTATTATTTTAAATATCCCAATTAGATATAAATTTCAATGATTTACTGTGTTTAGCATTTCATGCAAAACTGCCACTTTTTACCTTGAAATATGCAACCTCCGTCCAAAGATGTGAATCTTTGATACAGTACTAGGTTACTTTGAATGTAATTGAGTTAGCACTGTCAACCCTGCCCATATGATCATCTGATGTATTCTTTTGCCAGTAGAAGTTTGTTCCTTGAGATTAGTTAATTAAATTTCTATTTGGTGCAAACAAATTTGCCATAAACTTTGTACTTTGTGTGCTTTCAAACTATACGTTGAATCATTTTCAGTGTCATGGTGAGCTGTTTGCAGCAGCTTTGGACAATCAAATGTTCTATGAATCTTCAAGTGAATAAATACTAGCTATGTTGTGATTTTTGAAGTGAACAAGTGTACAGGTAATTAATTTTATTTCAGTGTTTGAGATGTCTTAAACCAATGTTTCCCAATAGCAACACAACACAAGTGTGTATGGCAATGGTACCAAACCTTAGAAGATACATAGTTTGGCTCTTCAAGTGACGGACATCAGTATCTCCAAGGTACATGTACTTGCACAATCAATAATACAGTACATATGGTCCTTCAGAGGAAGGAAACTGCTCTTCCAGTGGGTCAGAACACGTCATCTTTAGTTGTACAAGATCCCACGCGTCTGGGTCAAAGTAACAAAAAGGAGGCAGGCCAGCATATCCACTTAATTGGTAATGGTAAAACCCTTGCCTATGTCGACCAAAACCAAGACTCAAATGTGGGAGGCCAAGATTTCATGTAGTGTAGGGTCTAGGCATGGATGGCTGGTTGGAGAACTTTCAGATCCTGAAGTAATGGATTTGTGATGGTGGTTACAGTGCAAAGCAAGGCAGGTTTTTAGAAAAGGGATGTTCACAAGAGTTTCGTTGGCGCCAGAGGAAAGAAGACTGCTCTGTAGTTTAAGGCTGCTGGGGACCATTTGTTCTTGTGTCATTTCCAGCACTGAGGGAAAAACTGAAGCCTGTGCATACTGTATGTAGATTTATCACTTGTAATCATAGCAGCCTGAAGGGATATATTTACCATGGAGCAGCTTCATGCAAAGGTTATTTGGAAGTCCAGTTCAAAGTCTTGTATGACAACCACCATCAACCATAGTTGCATGGTTTGATATGTTTCGAACCCATCATTTGGGAGTTTTGCCAACCTATGGGTCAATGTTTCATCTTGATCTTCATGGTATACTGTCTGGGGCATGTAATGAAGAGCTTAGTCTTTTTCCTTGATGATAGTAGTTACAGGATTATCAGGAAGTAATATAGGAACTATATTTACAGAGATCAATAAAGAGAATGTTGCCAAACTACTTTGGAATCACTGTGAGCCATTCACTGAGGAAGAACTGATGCAACTGACATCTGCACCATAGAGAATAACACTAAAGAGGAATTATTGAATTGCCACTGAGAGAATGCTAAGTCCTTTTGCCCAACAACTTGGGACTTGTGCTGACCTCAGCTTCTGTTAGTATTGAGCAGTGATAGTGTCTTACAGTAATAACTGAGCCATCTGCTAAGACTTCGTATGATTGATTATGTTGGGAATCTTCAAATGAATTCTGAACACTCGTCGTAATTTTCAAGAGTGGACTACTATACCGAGTGATTGTAGTCAATTGTTTGAAGTGTTGCAAACATCCTGAATGCCTCCCAAGTAGGGAGAGTTGCTCACAACTTTGCTTGAATTGGACATGGAATACTGAAGGGTTGAAAATTTTCCTCCCTATATTTTGTCATTTCATGAAATACTTTGTTTTTGCAGTTCATTTTGAGGTAAAAGAAAATTGCTAAAAGGAAATGAGGTTCAAATATGATGTATTGGAACATGTCCCTAATTTTTAAGAAGAATTTGGTATACCTTATTTTATTTATGATTTGCATGGTGGAATCTATCCTAATTGTATGCAAGGGTGACTGATTGCATAGCAGAACGTAAGGCTTCTAGGAAAAGTGAAATTTCCCCCTGGGTCTTAGAAAATTAAGCACCGTTGACCATCTTCACTAGGTTTCAAGACACTGCAGTGTACCATCAATTTTACGAAGAATATTGTACATATCCGTGACTGTACAGAAAATGTGAATGTTAGAGGATTTTAGACTATTTCCTCATTCTCCTCTACTTTCGACATCAGACTAAGAGCCTCTACTAGTCTGTCATTGTCCGAAGGAAGTTCCTCTCCCTGACTCATCATCTGAGCCGACAGCTCTCGGCTATGACAAATAGCCTCGTTGTACTGCAAGATGGAGGAATTGCTGACAACTTTTCCTGGATTTGACATGAATAATGGCAAGTAACAGATTCATTAGTGTCTGTGTATTATACGTCATCCTTTTTTTTCAATCCTGGATTGCTCAATGAGCATGTATGACGTAGGGACGTTCAGTAATATATCGAGACACAATATACACTGATAGAGGCTGATGAGGGTTGGTGTGGTATTGCATTTGCTTAAAACACAACCCTACATTTGAGAGATTCTTATTGGGACACATTTCCCCTTATTAATGTTGATGGAATGGAGCCTAACCATACAGGCAAGAGCGACTAGTTACAGAACTTTTTTGTCCCTGTTACTAAGATCTTGAGATGAATGGTGTCTTGATAATTAAGCTCCTGGTTTACTTATTTTAATTTTAGGTAAATGCTCTTCTATACTGGAAATGGTGTGGGCTTGGAGTGGAAGTAGCTCTTCTTTTTAAGTTCAAACCTTGAGTGGGCGACTAGCTGAGAATGTATGTAACTTCCATTTTTCTGTTAACTATTATTACTTTAATTCTCTGTTGAATAACTATTTATTAATAAGAAATTATCCATTTTTGTTCTCAATTGTTTCAGTTTACTAAGGTTAGCTGTTTATGTAAATTTATATAAGATATACAATATGTTCACCTCATTAGTTTCCTAAAGTTTTGATCCTTTAACTGAGCTCATTTGCTTTCTGACAGTTTATATTAAAAAGTATTATTCAGTGTACTTTGCTCCTGTTACTGTAAACTATTTATATACAAATTAATTTGCTGTACTCTCATAACTCACCTACTCAATTTGGGAGGTTTTGTGGTAAAGGTAATTTTAAGTTTGCATTATTTTCATGATAAAATAGGGCTAACCACTCCATAGTTAGCATTTTCTTTATAAAATACAGAAATTTAAAACCCATTTCTTACTCTAACATGATCATCTACAAGAAACAAATTTGTAGTTTAATAGTTTATATTTTAATATTTTGATTATAGACTAGTCATGGGGCCTCAATTTGTTCAGCATTTTGGAATTAGAGCATGCGTGATCACCTGTCAAATGCCGAATGGAAAAAATGATTAATGAAACCACCTCTACTTTTCTTTGTCCAGATTGTGGGTGGGACGTCTTTTCCATTTTATACTTTGAGCTTATTAGAAGTACTACCTCTGGTAAGTAGAGTACTGTATACAGCTGTTTCCATGCAATTTCACTTTAAATTGACCGAACATACATTTGAGTCATCTAGCTACAACTTTATTTGGTAATCTATGCACACATGTCAGTGATCTTGAAAGATACTGTTAGTCTTATATACATTTTATGTAGTTCCTGTAACCATTATATACCTGAAATATTTTATCATTACAGGTAGTTAAACTGCCATTAATCTTATCCTGTAGAGTAAAACTATTCAGCAAAAGTAAATAACACAGTTTTACAAACTGAGCTACAAATTGTCAAGTTATTATTGGGAATACTTTCAAGTTGTTATTGGGAATACTTTCATTATCTCTAGTTCAGCCACACCATAAGAGTAGTTCTTGTCCAAATTATAATCAATGTTGATAACTTCCAGAAGACCCCAGTGCACAGCTCAAAAATTAATACTGATAATTGCAAGATTTCTCTACTGCTACAGTATTTGCAACTAAAGTACTGGCTACAACAGTACTACTGTTAATGACTAGTATTCTACAAAAAACTGCATTTCTAGTAAAAATTGGACAAAAATCTGTAGAATATCAAAATGGCAAGTAAGCTATAAAACTTGCTTACTTGGCTACAGTTCAGTCCCAGGTAGGGCCAACTTGTCAAAAAAACTCAAGCGGTAACTAGCAGGTTTAAGAAAACTGTAAAAATTTTTAAACACTTTATTGTTGAACCCAGCACTTTTGAGTGGATCCAAAACCTTGAAATTAGTAAATTAAAATATTGTGACCATTTCTCAAATTTTTTTTTGTTTCATGAACATGGAATCAGATATGGGGAGTCAACCTAGAGCTCAACAAGTTTTATTCATTATTTATTGTAGTGGTGTTTCCCAAGGAAAGAACTCAAAACGTAGGAGCACCCACACAGTGCTGTACTCGTAATGCTTTTAGAACTACTTTTGTTTTGCCGGGAACATCCCCTCCCCCGCACCCAATACGAAAAACAAAGTGACAGTGCTGTTTCATAACAAGATTATAGTATAATTGCCTTGATATTTATTATTACTTACTATTAATTATTATGATATCTGTATTTCCTATGTACAAAGGCCAACCCATAGCTATTTAGCTTTAGTACGAAGCTTTAGATGACAAACATGAAACCACACCAGTTAGGTCTGAGAAACGAAACCAGTGTTAGCAGCTGGTCAATGCCAAGGCATTGGTTCCTAGCTTGTCATAAATTTCCAAATCATCTCCAACTGTCCACATACAATAGTCAAATCATTTAAAATCTAAAACAACAAGATTCTCTCTACACTTGGTAGCTAAAATGCAACATCTTTTGTTGTCAACATAAATCAAGTTTTGCTCCAATTGAATATTATTATTTATTCAGTTGAATAAAATTCTGAGACAAGCAGGCATTATTATTTCAACCACTAAATCCATCTATTCATAACAAAATTTGTTTACACCAAAATCTAAGTCCACAAGAAACAGACTTAGTATATTATTATTATATAAGCTGAGCAGGAACTACAGAGGTAGAATGCTCCATTTTGTGATGATGATGAATGCTCTCTGGTTAACAAAGAAAAAAATGGCCATAATTACATAATGCAAGACATGCACTCTTTACTCTTGCTAGTTCATGCACTCTCTTCTAATTGGGCTGCTGCTGCTGCTTCACTCTCAAGGTACAAAGCATAAAGTCTGGAGAATACCTATGAACTAGATGAAAAAAACTACCTCTACCAATGACCGGCTTCTAAAACAAAAGCAAATTGAGTGTGCAAAGCTCGTACGTACTTTAGTGTGGAATGTTACGGACCCAATAATGTATATCTTATTTTGAGAAAAGACTGTAAACAAAGCATAAAGTCTGGTAAAGAAAAATAGTAAAAAGGGATAAAATTAAATGACAGTAACTTGTAGGTTAAAATGTATTATCCTCTGAATTTAACGCACATTGCCAAGTGTTGTTAATACACATATCCAATGAAGGAGAACATAAAATAAAACCTAAGCATATCAACATGAACCAACGAACGTGGATAAGAAGGTTTGAGCAGTACAGCTGTAACAACTCCTGAATAGAATAATGATTATGATTAATCCTGAAAATAGTCTTGCAAACTAGGTCGTCTCATAAAGATTGGGGCTCTACACACTATCTACACAATATTTTACACTTGGTTGTGGCTGCAAAACTGCAGCCATCACACTTCTAATTACTGTATTGTGTGCACTAAAATTTACACAATTTTAACAGATGAGACAAACTTAACCAGGGCCACTTGTGTAAGAAAGCAAAACCATTGAATAACAATATTTCACCAAAATACTAAAGAACTCAATTTTCCAAGTTGAATATTTATTATTATGTTACAAGCCAGTAGTACAGTATGTATGATTTTCTGGTGAGAAGCTGAATTCCCCTTCTGAAGAAGACCTGTGATCTGTGCTTTCTCACACAAGCAGCCTGGACAAAGAGTTTTATACACGGTCCTGAAACCTCATTTCATGTTAGTTTTGGTGCAGTCTTGAAGTGCCAGAATTTTTTTTTTTTTTTGTCTTTAAGGTATCCTTTCACCAGGATTATTCTGTACATATATTTGGCTGTTATTCACTGAAAATCTTATATATAACAATGGGAAAATCAGAAACAACCATAATGACACTAAAACCTTCAGTAAATAACACCTAAATACTGGAATAGCGTTGAAGAGCACGGCATATGGTTGCCGACGCTCTCCATTACTAAATAAATTCCTTGCTATAATTCCTCATTGGAATATTTACTGAAAACTTTTCTTCCTTTTAAAACTCAAGAAGGCGCCACTGGTAGCGCCTTCAAAGCCGCTAACGGTCACATCTTTTACTTATTTTTTTTTGAAGTCTTTCATATACAGTACACTACTTCCTTATAAAATTATATCAATATTAACAGCTGAATTAATTTCCTTATCAAATGTACATTAAATAAATCATCTTTGTAGAAATTTCAACAGCCTTACTAGAGTTGGCTTAGTTTAGTAAGTTTCTCATATATATATATATATATATCAAACATCCTTTTTATGAACACGAGGAAAAGCAACTCATGCCGACTAAGCCGACACGATGCCAGATAATATGGCCACTTTAATAACTCTCTTTTCTTAATAGTATGTTTCCATTTCAATCCATCCTCCTGGATTCCTACGCAGGATGAAACGACGGCACTCATCATAGACAAAGATCAACAAAGAGAATGGAAGGGCAGGCAGCCACCAGTAGAATCTGAAGGGCAAGGCACAAGTCAATATTAAAAAACTATAGACCCTTTGAAATCTCAAATTCATCCAATTTTCAAGCAAAGTGCTGTAAACTTCAAAAGGAGTAAAATAACTAGAACATAGTAACAGGAAAGCAAAATACAACTCTGATACACTTACTTGAGAGGGTACATACGAAGACCTTTGTCCATTCCAGGGGTGTAAGAAAGGAAGGCAGCCAGGGTTGTCTCAAACACTAATCCAAAGTTCAGTACCATGTTCCTGTAAAACGGTTCACATTTAGTTCAATATACAACATACCATTACCATAAGATCTCTTGGCCACAGAAAAACTAACCTCATACTCATGAACACAGATTAATGAATTCAGTTCTATTGCGTACGTAAATTACTGTACACTACGAAGCAATGATAAGTCAACTTATTGTACACGGTAAACTAATATACTCACTTCATTCCCTGGTGTACTATAGAATTACGACGGGTCTTGCAAATGATCAAATCGGCCCACTGCACAATCACAATAGAAATGAAGAAAGCAGTGTGGCAGGTGTATTCGAGAACCTTGCGGTCATGGTAGGTCTGAAGAGGAAGAGACATTGTTATTATCCTAAAGTAGCGAAACCTTTCAACAAAACCTTACCAAATAGAGTACACAAACTGCACTTGTATCAAAACATAGTGATCAAGGAAGTTCCATTTTTGATATTCAAAATTTTGCCAAGATAAAAGCAACCCACAACTGACAATATGCTTTTCAAACATCAAATATAACAACTAATTTTAATTCTATTTACAAATTCCCACATCACTTTTGAAGTTTGTGGAATTCATAAGATGTCAAAATCATAATGATGTGCTATTCTCATCCTTTTAAAATAAAAAGTAGTTTACCCTGACATTTAACCAAGATGTTTTTTACACACATCTGGCAACAAACACCTAGAGAATGCATGTGTATAAAACCTAAGGAACTAGAATTTTGAAATTGTTTTGACACTGTCGGCCCTTTAACCTATGGGTTGTGTGCAACATTTCAGGCTATCTCCACCCTAAATCATCTGCGAGCTTTTTTTTTTACAAGCACAATTATGCTTTTGCTGAAATTTCTGCTACAATGGGGACACTTTTGACAGGATAGCTTCTATCTTTTTGCAATGAATTGGACACTATTATGGTGTACATATGCAGCATCAATTATGTAGTACTGTAACTGATTTTGACTCTATAATTTTGCACACTTGTATTTTACTAGTTAATACAATTGGATTTTACTCCATCCATCCATATTTTCTACAGAACTCTGCATAAAAGCTTGGCTTTCAGCTTACACAAATATGATTACGATGAGTAAAGTATTTTTTAAATTTCATATCCGTTTTTCCAAGTTTTGTTAAACAAAATACAAATAAAACTCACCCATTCCTGGTGATAATGATCTTCCAGATCGTTGATGGCCTTGGAATCCCAGGATTCACGCAGACCGAAGAGTTTTGGTGGAAGGAATCCGTTCTCAGCCATGATCACAAAGTAAGCGTAGAATCCTGCTAAGGCTTGGATCATACCAATCTGACCATAGGCCATGGAGATAAGCCTGTTTTTCAGGGAAGGAGGGAGTGAACAAGAACACAGTTAGCAAACTTCAACGTACCTACAGAGCGGCTCGATTCCATTAACACATTACAAATTAACGTTTCTTATGCAGCATATTACTTTCATTTATTTGAGTACTTTTTAGTAACCTGATTTTATAGGAATCTATTTTAAAACGTATCAATTTGACTACAATATTTGCACCCCTCTCCAAACAAAATACTGTAATTCCTAATAGATGCTCAAGTCAATGCTCGTAAACTGGATACACAGAAATGGAAATCAATCTCAGTCTCGCTAATGAATAAAGAGCATTAGACATACAAGCAAAGTAGAAAATTTTCGTATAAGATTCAAAAAGCTTCATCTACAGCAACATACAGAGAGCAATCAATCCAAACTTTCAGAAATTGGATGGGGCAATTTACAAAGGAGTCAGCTAGAAGCCTTTTCAAATTGTTGAGTTAGTAGAAAACAAAAACCTTACCACTGCTCAAGAAGCTTAGACCATCAAGGTTCGCCATCAGAAGCAATGTCAGTACAGTACTTACATTATCATAATCTAGTGTTAGTGTGTGCGCGCCGGAGTTATGTATACAGGTAATATAAACGGCAGATACTGTACACGTAAACAGAACACTAATATAATTATTTGACACCTTTTGACAAACAAACCATGCACTCGAGGATTCATGCATAAACTTTGTAAGAGACTGTACAAATAAAAGAAAGAACACAAAAGGAAAAATACCTCTTTAACCATCTATTAAAACAGAGGTTGAGAGACGGGGATTAGAGCAAGGGGGCAGGCAATGTCACCATTAAACATCTAGACATGGATCCCAGTCAACTTCCAGACATGGTGCAGGAGGTATCTCATTTACAAATGGAACAAAAGCCTATGAGTGTGTCATCTCCCCTCTTACTAAAATCTCAAAAACTAACTTACTGCTTTGATATGGAATAACCTAGTGTTTGGAATAACATTTCCTACCTGCCAAAACTCAACAGAAAGAGCACACTGGTTACAAAACAAAAGGTAAAACCTCCCATCTATCCGCATAGTGAAGGGTGGGTGTGTATGTGCACTGCTATGGGTGCATTTGTTGTCCAACAAACACGTAATAAGAGTACTTCTGCCTTTACTGCTGCAGACTGCAATTAAATGTCAATGACAAGAAGAACGAAGAGATGGCATTCCACGAGTAAGGTTGTTTTATACTGTAACAATGTCGGTGCATTATATACTGGTACACTTGTTTGCCAACACAAGAAACAAACATTTTCCTGGATTTTATGGGAGACATATATGGTGTGTCCACTGCAAGGACAGTTGTTGTCTGCAACACCCAATAAACATTCCTAATTTTGCAAACAGCAGCAACAAGGGAGCAGAGACTTGCAATGGTAGAAATGCATTGCAGAGCCCCTCTGGGAAAAGGCTGATAGAACTTCCTCACCTGTAGTTCACAAGCTTGTCGTGCCACGGGTCTCGTGGCTGCCTCTTCATAATATCCGCTTCAGCAGCCTCATAGGCCAGGGAAATGGCGGGGACCTGCACATTTGTGTAAAAATTTACGTATCATTAGCGTGGCTCCCAGTCATCCAAGAATACGGTCCTTATAGATGGATGGCGATGAACGAAAAGTAGTCAGCTGGCCCTTGACTGGTCGGTGATATGGGTGGACCACACACCATGCACAGTGGCTCAGGGTAGAGGGCTAGGCAGGAGAGGCACAATTTTTGGACTTGCACAAATGACCTATGGTCCCCTTTTTTATGATCCCTATCAAGAAGGCCCTCACTCCTGACAACCTCATCCTGAGTAAAAACCACTGGCCAGTGTGTCAATGTAGATGGGTAATTCGCATAGCATTATCACGTGCTAGAAGCGCCATCTACTTGTACCTACAATCATGTTCAAACAGGACAAACACAAACACTGCTTCCTAAATAGTACAGGCCATCTCAAGAGGAAGCATTAACAGCTTGAGCCGTGGATCATGATTTCATTCTGTCTATTGATAATTTCTACAATGCATGGTTGCAATTGAGACCCACTTCTGGGCCGCAGATGCTGAATGAATAGTCATTTGACAAACATCCCAACGACAGGTCTGTCAAGCACTGGACACTTAAAGCACCACTGACTTTAGGAAAAGGTTTTTACAAGGAAAAAGAATAACACTGATCATGCACTCCCCACAACACAACACTCACCTATTACAGCATGCAACAAGTGCCTATCACAAAAAATTAAAAAACAAAAAGAACACAAATGAAAGTGAAAAAAAAGTGAATTAGCATCTTTAATGCTTTGATGCCTTTTTCCAGCATACCTGAATCATTTGCATTTCATTGCATTGTAGTGAATGTGATAACCATTCAGAATTGGATGTGTTTCTTAACAATGATGATTCTCTTACTGCTTGCTTAATTACAAGGAAAACTCAAAACAAAACCATAAAAATAAAACTAAAAGTGAGAAAAAAAAAAAAACATGCCAGCACTCTTCAGCGGGGTAGAAACCACCACCATTATTAGAGTATTATTTTTTTTTTTTTTTTGTGTTACCTCAAAGCAATCACCCTCACCAAAAAACCCACACAAATTGTGTTTTGAAGAAATAGCAATTACGAAGTTGTTAGTGATCAAGTTAAAAGTTCAAGCTGCAGCTGGTTTTACGGTTACGAGAACATTACCTCTCATTCACAAGCTTGTCGGTGAATGGATTTCTAGGCTGGCGCTTCATAATGTCAGATTCAGCTTCTTCATATGCAAGTGAAATGGCAGGGACCTGTCATGGCCAACATAAACATTAAACTAAAATATACGCAGGCATTAAAACTGTCAACAAAAAACCTCATCAAAGGATACATAAAATCATTCTAGGGATGCTTCAGCCCACATTTTTACCTGAAAAACTAAGAAACAAAAGAGATACTATGCAACCAAACTAAGGTTTTTATATATAATTTTCTGCTCTGTCCTGCTGGGCACATGCAAGCCTTGCTGAATGTCTGGTGACAGGTCGTCTCATACTAAAGCATATCTGAACATCGTGCTGATTTCAAGGGTGATCTTGAAAGAGAAATTTACACAGAGAACAAGAAACTTGATGAAGAGAATGTGACTAGGAAGCTAACTCTTCTTCTTGTGCGAAGAAAATGAAAACGATCTCTGTAGCATCAAGTCTCGTGTCAAGTCATTTAAAATTAGCTAGCTGTGCTTCTTACTGAAGAGCACTCAAAAATACTGCTCATGAGAACTGCGTTGCAATAAAGCACAGCACTAGCTTGATAAAAAAAAAAAAAGTATGTCAAATATTTCCATTCTAACTGGAAAAAATGTCCTTTCATTCATGCAGGAGGTTTTTTCTCATCTTCAGTAAATATATACCTATGCAGCTGATGGGAATTTGGCAATACGGGGTGGGAGAATAGTAGGGGTGGTAGATTCAGGTGGGGAAAAGGGGACTATAAAAGGATTCTCAGATTCATGAAGAGAGAAAACCTGCACACATTACCTCTCGTTCACAAGCTTGTCGGTGAACGGATTGCGGGGTTGACGCTTCATAATGTCTGATTCAGCTGCTTCATAGGCAAGAGAAATGGCTGGGACCTGTCATGGCCAGCACAGGACAAGAGGCAGACAAGAAAGACAGATAAGATATCAGATACACAAGGGGTGAACTCTGGAGGCACAACACTAAAGTGATGATTGTTATGGCATGCACGGCAGGTAAAACACACGAAGGCCGGTCTTGATCAAGAGTGCCAAGCTCCTCGGAATCACGCACACTGAACTCGACTTGATACTACGCCCCTGAGGTTACGAAACGGTATTTGTGTGACCTGACCCCACTGAACCTGTGACTTAACACCTCGTGATCACGACCCGTCAAACTTGGCACCTTTAATGAATACGGCTAAAGTTGTGCGATTTGAACGGCTGAGAGTCAGCAGCTTCTACACACTCAGCCTGCAGTGGCAAGATGAATCTTGGGGTGCAATATGTCAGGACCAGATGATTTCCCTTGCATAAGTGAAGGGCTTAGGAGTACAATCAAATTATGATAACTCGGCATGATGGATGGAGATGGAATATGATGTCATATTAGTCTACACCTTAGACTAGCCAAACAGACAGCCTTAGTAGAAGAGTGTAAAACATGTGTTTACCTAAAATAGAGGCAAGTGGTAAAAAAAAAATTAACACTATATTGAATGAACTGACTATATTCTGAAAATTTTGCTTCAAACTGGCAAATAAAATGCCAGCTTGAAACTAATTCTCAGAATTCTTTCAAGTACATAACTGACTATATTCTGAAAATTTTGCTTCAAACTGGCAAATAAATGCCAGCTTGAAACTAATTCTCAGAACTCTTTCAAGTACATTAAGCTTTATCACTGCAACTGCATCCAATTTACAAGTGGATACACAAGTACTGAGACAGGAAAAGTCATTTCTGTTGAACTGGCTTTCATCACTGTAATAAAAGGTTATGATTGAAGAGACAAAATGAAGAGAAATGGAAACAATGACTTACTGGCACTAGTTGGAAAAAAAAAAAAATGGAAGGGAAAAATAGCAGTCTTAACTTACATGGTGACCGTCAGCTAAAATCCACAAAAGTTTTATTCTCTGTGATAGATACTAAATCTACTGAGAAAAGTATTAACTCTCGCGTGTTAAATGGTACTGTTCAGGTGTGAGCAGTTGAAAAAATAAAGGCCATGAAGAATTCAGAATTGACAAGCATGTGTAAAGATATTGCTGAAGTTAGAAAAAATTATCTTTTTGGTGCTTAAGTGATGGTACAGTAGTTTTATTTAAGAATATGTTCCCACCTAAAAAAAAAAAAATGTGTAAACAGTAAGTAAAAAGAAAACCACTTATCGTAAGAGGGCTCTTAGAACCTTTGAAAACTTACAGATGCATTTTGTATTCGAAAAGTGAGGAAAAAAGGCTGTATCTGTATCATTCAATTCCAGTTTCTGGGCTTGAGGAAAAAAATATCTTCCTAACTAGCGTTCAATATGTAAGGGATATAAGTTTATAGGAGGCAAAATCTCATTCCTCAAAAGTTGCAGTTTAGCGAATGAATTAAGTATCAAAGTAGAGACAAAAAAAAAGTTTGATCTTGTATAGATCTGAAATTGCCATATCTCAAATCAGCTTAGTTTCAAAAAAGCAATCAAGAGAAGATCAGGCTGTAGGTCCTGGTACAGTCCAGTATAGTATCATAAAAAAACAGAAAGCCTTAAGAGACTTCCGGTCAATCTCCAAATGGCGAATTTGATCATCGCACATGCACAACTCGTCCTGCCAAAAACTTCCTGTTAGTTAAGAGAAGAGCCATTTTTTTTTATGCCAATTCGAATCTCGTATCATGAAGACAATTTTGCGTGCGAATGAAAACTAGTAATGAGGGAGGAAAAAAAAAATCTCCAAGTTGCAAAAGCTGATGAAAGAACCTGATCGAAACATTGTTTCTTTCTAGCGGAGACAGTTTACCTTTCGTTGACTAATTTGTCTTTGAATGGATTTCTTGGATATCGTTTCATGATATCACTCTCAGCTTGTTCATAAGCCAGAGATATGGCCGGGATCTACAAAGGATGAAGATAATATTCTAGTCAACCTCTATAATAGCATACTTAATAGCCCAAACTCTATTGATTATTCAAGTGAAAAACTACAGCAGATATACTGATAAATCAAGCTAAAATTTACCTAAATTTAACATACTTCTATTGACAACATAGGCAGCAGCTTAAGACTACCTGCCTCAGAAAAACTTGAAACAACAATTACTTTCCTAGCTTGAATACGTTTACCTCAAGATTACTAATTTCTTTAACTAATTCAACAACTAATTACTTCCTTTCAATGTACCTTTCATTGACCAATTTATCATACATAGGATTTCGTGGGCGCCTCTTCATAATGTCATTCTCAGCCATTTCATAGGCCAGAGATATGGCTGGGATCTCAAGTAAAATACAAAAGGTTAGTCTCTTAGAAAATACTATGAAATATGTAGGCTTGGGCATGCATCACCAGAGGTACATCACTTTTTTTCTTTTTTTTAACTTGTATTCTTTTTAAATGGAGGTATTAAGAAAGCCTTATTTACTATCATATATTGATGAGATTATCTTACAAAAAGCACAAAATATTTGTGCTTTGAGAGTGACCTTGCTTTACAAAAAAAAAAAAAAAAAAAATAAGCTAGAGATGGAAACTAAAAGGACTTACCATGTCAGTACCCAAATCAATGCAGAGAATAGTCACAGTTCCCAGGGGCAATGGAACAGAGGCAATCATGAAGAACAAGAAGGGGGAGATCTCAGGGATGTTGGAGGTCAGAGTGTAAGCAATACTCTTCTTCAGGTTGTCGAAAATCAGCCTACCCTCTTCCACACCAGTGACAATGGAGGCGAAGTTGTCGTCCAGCAGAATCATGTCAGCAGCTTGTTTGGACACGTCAGAACCAGCAATACCCATAGCAACACCTGCAACAAGGAAACCGCGGCACTGTAAAGACTGCAACACAAACTGCTGAAAGATGGCATTTTCACAAATGTACTTAGATCCATGAAAGAGTTCAATTCTACGGCTGAATGACTTGCGTACAAATCTATACACGACTCACCAATATCGGCCTTCTTCAGAGCAGGAGAATCATTTACACCATCACCAGTCACAGCCACAATGGCACCCATTCGCTGGCAACCTTCTACAATGATCAGTTTCTGTTGTGGGGAAGTACGAGCAAATACAATTTCAGTGTGGTGGAGGAGGACATCATCCAACTGTTCGGAGGTCATGTCACGGAGTTCGGAACCGTGAACGACAGCGGCCTTTGCTTCCCTGGGGTCGACTTCCTTAATGGGGATGTTCAATCTTTGAGCAATATCTTCAACAGTTTCATTTCCTTCTGAAATGATACCTACAGACTTGGCAATAGCTTTGGCAGTGATAGGATGATCACCAGTCACCATGATAACCTTAATACCAGCAGATCGGCACTTGGCTACAGCATCAGGTACAGCAGCTCTGGGAGGATCAATCATAGACATCAAACCTACAAATCGGAGCCCATGAACGGGGAAGTTTGCGTTGTCGGCATCAAAGGGATAGCCAAGGGGATATTTGTCGGAGGGCAGGCAGTAATCACAAAATCCAAGTACACGCTCACCAAGACCTCCCAATTCAAGGTAAGCATTGTTGAAAGCTTCCTTCATTTCTTCATCCAGTTCTTTTTCTTGGCCGTTTATGAAAATGGTTGTACATCTTTCCAATATTCTCTCAGGAGCTCCCTTCATGACGAGGAGGTATCGTGGGTCGTTCTTGTCTTCAGTTTCGTGAATAGATACTTGGTATTTGTTGGTGGAATTGAAGGGAATCTCGCATACCTTCTTGTTTCGTGCGCGCCAGCCCTTAACGTCACCGCAAGCCAATTCAACACATTTCAACAAAGCAGCTTCAGAGGCATCACCATTGACTTCACGCTTCAGGATGGGAACTTCGTCTTGGCCTGTTTTGAATTCAGCCCTGTTACACAGAGCAGCGATTCTGGAGAGAGTTTTCCAGCCTTCTGATGTCTTGTCGTACTGGCAACCAGACTGATCTTCAGAGGTATCTGCCTCAATAATGGTATTGTCAAACCACATGTGAGCAACAGTCATACGGTTTTGTGTTAGTGTTCCAGTCTTATCAGAGCAGATGGTGGATGTTGAACCCAAGGTTTCTACAGCTTCCAAGTTCTTCACAAGGCAGTTCTTGGCAGCCATACGCTTAGCAGTCAATGTCAGACATACAGTGACAGTAGCCAACAGACCCTCTGGTACATTAGCCACAATGATACCAATCAAGAAGACGACGGCATCTAACCAATGGTAACCTGCAGAGAACAGTCATCGATCAGTGAACAAAAGATAATTAAACTTTATCGACATACGTTGTTGACTATGTGCATTCATTACAGTATTATTTCTCAATTATTTCTTAACATGCTTCTCATGTACTTTAGTCACTCAAGATCTTAGAAATGATATAACTGGTCTTAATGCCTTGAAAAAATAATTACCGAGGATGAAGGCAATGATGAAGAAAGTAACACCCAAAAATACAGCTACTCCAGTAATGATGTGGATGAAATGGTTAATTTCCTTGGCAATTGGGGTCTCGCCAGTTTCCAAACCTGAAGCCAAACCGGCAATACGTCCCATCACAGTGTTGTCGCCAATGTTGATGACTATGCCCTTTGCAGTTCCTGGGGTAGGAAAATCACTATTAGCGAAGGATTCAAAAACTAGTAAAACTGCCAATTCAAACTGCAGCAGCCATAAGTTCAATTTTAACTCTGAAGAGACAATACCTACCCTCAACAGCATTAGTGGAGAAGAAAGCAAGGTTCCTGGTTTCGAGGGGATTCTCTGAAGTGAATTCTGGGGATCGAGTCTGGGGTTCGGACTCTCCGGTGAGTGAAGAGTTGTCGACCTGTTAGGCACACAGTTTATTTAGTAATTTCTCAGGAGAGCACAATTGCATTTATATTTCTCACAAAATAACTCCATAGCACAAGGCACCCTCTAGATTACCATTACTGGGTGGTATAACCACACCTCATGGATTAATAACAATGATATCAACTCACCTTGAAACCCCTGGATTCAATAACTCTGATGTCAGCAGGGATACGGTCACCAAATTTCACTTCGACAATGTCTCCTATACACAGGTCTTCAGCCTGGACATTCTGCTTTTCACCTTCACGAAGCACAATAGCATACTGTTTGGGGAAGGTCAAAGTGGTAATAAGACACATGGAATAAACATCAAACACTGTACCCCAAATTCAATAATATTTCAGGTTTCAACAACAAGAAAATCATCAAATCATCAATCTTTATTGCAATACATACTAAATAATCTGACAAATTAAAAACTTCAGGTATTGGAAGATGCAAATATGGATAGTTTCATATATGGTGATAAGAATAGACTCAAAACACAAACTACTGCAATACTAGTACCAAACTCACTAAGGCTTACATCGTAACCCTGATTACCCAAGACCAGAATACTCTTGCAAGAGAAACTACAGAATGTGATAGTATAGGTATCATGCAAAGCTACACACTGACTTGGAATACATGGCTCAATACAGGAAAAATCTGTCAAAAAAGTGTTTGTTAACAAGAGCACTTTACTCATGTATATAAAGGAACCATTTACTAAAATGCAATCTGTTTTCTATCCTTGTATCTGCAGCCACGAATCCTTGTCTGCTCTAATTATTAAACTTACGACCACCATACTTACCAACACCGCTTTTCATTGGAAATCACAATTCTTTAGGCCTTGTTAGCAAAGCTTCTCACTAAAGCAACCTGCACATCTTAAGAGCAATATGCATGTCATTTAGTGAATGTTCATTGAGCGATTCAACCAGGCTTTATAAATTTCAGACAAGAAATTCTCATCTTTTGGAACTCTGGGTCAAGATTGTTCCAAGTTTCCTGGTACTTTACTTCTGCGCACGCAAGAAACAACGTACAATCACAAAAGCACTTAAACGTAATGGTGCATGCAAGAGTAGCTGAATGACTAAAATGTTTGCCAATGAACAGGGGTAAGTATGAGTTCACAGCAAGAGTAAAGAACACCAGTTAAAAAAGTGAAAGCAATGAAACTCTAACAGCTAGAGGTAACCAACGAGTAGGAAGACTAGGTGAAAGGAGGTTGGTCTTTAAAACACCTTACTGATAAGAGAGAGAGGATTAAAAAAAAAAAAAAACTGCTTTAGGCATCACCTGAGGAACCATGTTCTTAAAGGACTCCATAATTCGTGAACTCTTGCTTTCTTGATAGTATGAGAAGATGCCAGTGATGATGACCACAGCTGTGAGCACAATGCCCAGGTATAACTGTAAACAAACTTGGGTTATTAGTGGGCAGCCTACTATATATGGGTACTCCTACACATACACCTGAAATTTTATGCAACCTGAGCTGCGCAATTGTCCAGTACGATCTCTATCTCGGCATAGTGGTGATAGGCGGTCTCTGGCAATGCTATGTATACAGTAAATGAAGCAGGTGAAAAATTGTACAGTTTGCAAACTCAAGTAAACCAAAACGGGTAAAAAGCAAACGGGTGAAAACATCTTCTTCACTGTTGAGAAAAAACAAAAATTAACTCTGCCATAGATGAGGCTTGTGAACTGACAAACACAAAGCTACAATGACATGTGGAAATGTAATGTTGATACTGACAAAATGCATGTGACTACTTGAACCCCTTAACTACCGAACAGCATGGCAAAGAACAGTGGTGGCAAGTACTGTTGCTTATGCCGGTCAAGAGCAGTCAAAGGCTTTTTGTCAACTGCAATACTTGTTCTTGTAACATCTAGCAATGGCAGACATCTGATTCAACATCTATAGCTACTCTACTAGTTGTCTAACTATAGTAGCCAGCGCACTACCCTTACCTCTTATCAATTTCTACACAACCCAATTTGGTGATGAATCTGTGACCCAGATTTGACTGTACAACAACGCTGTAGGTTTATTATTGGTCCATGTCTAGTTTTCATTTTAGTCGGTCCAAAGCTAATGCTTCCTTACCTCGTGGCAGTGACCACAGAACGGATCATAAAACTTTCCCCACTCGCACGGGGGCCTTTGAACTCTACGGGTCAACCTTTGCTTCCGTTATGCCTTAACTAATTTTCTCTAGGTATTTCTCGTCTAAATCTCAATGCAAGTTACCTGAGGTACCAAATTCTTAAATGAATCCATGATAGCAGAGGACTTAGCCTCCTGATAGTAGGAGAAGATGCCCGTGATTATCACCACAGTCGTCAGCACTATTCCTAGGTACAGCTGGAAAACATCAGCCAACCATATGTTAAACTCACATTCTCAAAATGAACTTTCAGTGTGTGTCTTAGCTAATGAATACACACAGTATAACATTCACAGAAGTGTCTGAACCTACTGTGTCGCACCACTTAAATTTGCAATATCTACTTTCTGTGATTAAAAAGCTAAGATTTCATGCTGCACTAAACAGTACTAATGGATTATTTTCTAGACTACTGGAAAGAACAAAGCTACTACAAAAATAAACACTCATTGGCTTCGAAAATACATTATCTTATTTTCAGAGTCACTAGCACACAAAACTAGGTTCTGATTTATGAACTTTTGAAGCTAGGAGAAAATTTTACGGTCAGATCCTACACTGTTGCAAGAAAATGGTAAAAAACCTAGGGTTACTGCAATGCAACTACCAACTTATTACTTTGCAAACATTGCATTAGGGAGATAAAACTTGTAAAAGTACACCTTAAAAGGACAGATATAAGCTTACAAGTACTGTATGGGTATGAGTACACACATGAAGCTGATGAATTTGAAGTCAATTGAAAATGGAAAAAAAGAATTCTAGTAGTATTTCACTTGACATGGAAGCTGTAAAAGTCAAAATGCGAGCAGTTGCTCCAGATGTGAAATCTCCACCTTTCATCAAATGTTGCCTCCCAAAAAAATTGAAATACAAATCTTATAGCTGTTTGGGAATGAGAAAAATTAACACAAACATCACTTGCTTTGGTAAGTATAAAAAAAAAAGTTGAAACAAAAAGCCAACTACCCCTAACTTCCCATCAAAGTTAGATATACCCTAAAACAAAAAATCAAAAGATACACTTTGAAATGTCAAGATAAGCAATCTTTTCATAATTAACCTATTGATACTTACTACACAAATGTGAGCAATTTTTCCTCACTTTCCTCGTCTTTGTGATGGACAAACTTCCATGCTTTAAACAGTACTATCAAATTTCTTCGCTGAAAGCTAGCCTTATTGTAATTTCTGTGAATATCAGTCAGCAAGGAACCAAATTTCCCATATCCTTTACTAAATATCAAGAAAATTTCATCATCTTGCCTCTAAACAGTATCATGAGGTTAAAATACCTACACCCAGCAACATGTTAACTAAAGTTACTATCTAAGGAATTTTTTGCACATCTCTCGGACTAGACTCTCAAATGGTGATCTTTGAAAGCAGCAGAAAGGAAGTTGGAATATGCTAACCCTTTTGTTAAGTTCATCAAAGTATTTAAACCAAACCGTTGCATAAGTTACAATGATTGAATCTGACTGTAATTACTTTTCCTATTTTAGAAACTTAAATAGCAGCTGGGTACTGAATGTGTGATGCAAAAACTCTATCTGCAGCAAGTATAAAATTAATGGTATATCAAACTTAGTCTTATAATTGTCTTAAACAAAATGTATCATATTCCTAAAATGAAAAGCTTAGTTAAACAGATTTAATACCTTAATCACTTAGCCATTACAGTTTTAAATATATTGTATATGATGTTTTTAAGTTATCACTACAATTACAGATAAGTGGCAAAATTAAAAGCTTGTTTAGATGCTTGTAAGTTTAGGTTTAGCCATTTTCCTTAACTGCATTCAAAGGAAATTTGCAAACTCCCTTTTACTTCAAGAGCCAGATGCAAAACTCGCTTGATTTACTGAAATTCCATTAATATGCAGAACCACCACTGATTTAAAAGTTCTGCTCTGAGCACAGCAGGTGCCCATTGCAATCAAGACCTCATTAACTATTAATTTATCAATTTAAACTAAGAAAGTTTTAAAAACTTGAAATGAATCTGCTAGAAATTTTCTGAGTCACACAAAGACCCCTTTCTGGCTTTCCTAAACTAAGAATGCTCCTGACACCCAGTTCTATAATGCAGTCACATTTAAAATGAATAAACTTGACCAGATTTGAACAGAGTAATGAAAACACTTACATTATCATTGTTTGGTTCTTCTTCAGCAGCAGTTTCAATGGAATAGGCAATGAAACACAGGATGGCACCAATCCACAAGAGGAGTGAGAAACCACCAAACAGATTCTTACAAAACTTGACCCATTCTGGAGTTTGTTTGGGTGGGGTGAGGGCGTTTGGACCGTCTCGTTCTATTCTTCTACGGGCCTCATTTTGCGACAATCCCTGCAATGTGCCATTTCAGATGTAATTACGCTGTAGATATGTACAGTATACACATACTGTGTATGGTAAGCTTCCAATCTTTGTCATACAGTAAATGCCCATGAAAATGAAGTAACAATCCACCATTTATGCACAGAATAATTACAGTAAAAATATGTAACCTGTATGGTAACCTTCTAATCTCTGTCACACAGTAATTACCAGTGAAGTAAAAGTCTATTTCAACCATAAAAATTGACTGAAACATCCCAAAATAAAAAAGCATGCACTGTACCAGGTTACTGACAAGACCTCTGTTTATCTACATATAATTCAGTTTTTGGAAGCTTTGAATTTCAAGTCAATGGTCCCTGTGGGCTTGTTCCACATGAATTGAGGTTTATCCGCTGAATAATAATAATACTGACAATGCAAAATTGCAAATACACAAGTGGCAAACTAAACCTGCTCGATACTCACAGTGTCAGGATTGACAGTCAGTCGCTGGAAGAGTTCTTCAATGGGAACTTTGTGCTCATCGAGCTCCAACTCTTGCTTCAGATCATCGAGATCCTTCTCCCCCTTTTTCGGCTTTTTCGGGACTTTTTTTGACTGGAAAAAAAGAGAGAGTCTTAGACAATTCCGCAAGCAGCACATTCACAGTGAAAATTATGGATTCCATTACTTCTGGTGTGACAATATGGCCGCTAAAGAAAACCAAACTTTTACAATTCAAGAACAAATAGTAAGTAAGTCACTATCTTTTATTCTTTAGAAAACTCATTTCCTGCTGTATGGTAACAAATGACAAATGGCAAAGTGTTTCCAGTTAAAACCAATCAAATTTTCTTTCCAATAATGATGTGTAGACAGTAACGAGTGTAAAAGACTCTGTTACTCGTCAAAGTAAAGCAAGGCTTAATTCACTTTACTTCAAAAAAAAAAAAAAAAGTGTAAATGCTATATATATCATCAAACAAAAAAGAAGAGTCAAAAGATCAAACTGGACAGCCAGCATCGATAGTTATGGAGAAAACACATTTACGGATTGTCGTTCTGCCATGCAAAATCCCAACCACCTGATACAGAGAATAAGGGGGAGAATCCAGGGCAAGAAAAAAAATGGTGCGACTGTCGAAACTCCGACTGCTACCTTTATCTAGAATCTTAAAACACTTGCAGCTCGTCAGAGAGCGTAAATAAAAAAGGCAGAGATACGTCGACAGCCCACTCTTTTTTTTTTCTTCCTCTTTCCGGATCGTTTCTATCTCACTATGGTCACAACTCTGAGACATTTTGCATACAGTAGATACACATGAATGTTGCTGTAAGACTTTGGTAAAAATGTTCACATTCAGCTATATCAGTGCGTACAGTGCAAAGAGAGCCAGATTTTGTGACACTTAAGACGTACGCGCACACAAACACACACACACGCAAACGCTCACTCACACGCAACCTCTTACCCAGCATGATTTCTTAAGCAGTCTATCACACTATTGTGCGCGCTTCAAAGAAAAATAACTAATAATCAACAAAAATAAAACAGGAATATGAAGAAATGAAAATGGAAAAGAACATTTTTAATAACAGGAGTAGCAATAATGTTAAAATACAGTACTACACAGAAGCTGACAATCTCAGGCCGATAACTACCTGTACCTGTAGAAGAAATGTTATAAAATACGCACTACAGTCTTGTTTAAGCATTTAGTTTTTGTCATTAAGAGTCCTTTTCAGCTAGGGATACCTTCCGCAGCGGTACGGGGGTCTGTGAGAGAATATGACACCTTCCTATATAGCATATTTCCCCACAAAAGACTGGCTGTTACAAAAACTATCAGAAAACTGATAATGCTGAACATCTTTCAAAAATCTGCAGACAAAGGATGAAGAACATTTGTTCCAATTCATGAATCAAAAGGTAACGGAGGGACTCTCGTGCATACGAGCGACGCCTTAAAATGCAGACCTGACCTTCATAGCAGTCAAGGAAGTGAAGGCAGTGGATTCTGTCAAATCTGACAGTGTCACGAACTATATTTACATCATCTTCATAAAAATACTTGCAGTTATAAAGGATTATGTGGCTCAAATGCTGAACGATTAGGAAACGGATTTTAAGATGGGAAGGGGAGAACTATTAAGAGGAACTTTAGCTGATTATTTTATGAATGTCTAAAAAGATGACCTAATTGTCAAGACAATTTTACATTCTATGATTAAAAGGTAAACTACAGATTACTCGTGTGAGTATTCGTACGAAAACAGGGATCTCGACCATGCTTGTAAAAAATGCATCAGCTAACTTGCATAATGTAAAAAAAAATATATATATATATATATATATAAAATTCCTTACTGAAAAATTACAATTGGAGGAAAATATCAAGGTTCAGTCCTTTTTATACGGAACCTCCCTATGTATAAATTTTAAGTCTTAGGTTTGAGGGACTATAAAACATTGTCTGCTTATGGATACTGTTAAGAGAAATGTCTAAATCTCCTTTGTGTCCAAAAGAGGCCAGGATGATCACAATTTCTTGATGCCAACCTTCTATACACTAAATATCTGGAAAACTTTTAACCTTTGATGCTTTCTGTAAACAAGTTCGTGTCTCCTTTCCTGAAAATTGTGTGTGGGAAGGGGATCTGATTGACAGCAAATAATCCAGATTGCAAAGAGTACACTATACTGATGTGCAATTCCAAATTACGCAACCTGGCAGGTTAAGCAATATTTCCAATTTCTGAAACGTGTTACTATATGTAATTGTAAGCTTGGAAACTACACTAAAGCTTCATTTTTGTTCTCGAGTTCTTTCTAGAGCAAGAATGCTATAAGTAATAAAGAGCAAAAATTAAAAGATTCTACAAGAAATTAAATAATCCTATGGAAAAATTCACAATCACTAGCAATCATGTTAAGACTATAGCCACACACAGTAATTGACTAAATCTATAAAAAAAATTTTTTATCTAATATCTGACTCTGGGGGGAAATTATATTAATTAACAGCAGTTTAATATTAATGGGTCACATTCTACTTTTAAATAAACACTACGAAACAAAAAACAAAGCAACAACAAGACAAGCAACACTACTACGCAAGCTCTACGGCAACTGTCAAAAAAAAAAAAAAAAAAAAAAAAAACCTACAAATAAAGTGCAACAGATTGGTACAGAATAAAAGAAGTACAAAATAAAAATCCAGTCACGTCCAAAAAAAGGGTTTTTGCAAAATACGTTATTCATCAAGGTCTGCTTCTCGTTCAGCTGCATACCAATGCAAGTGTCAACATGCAGCAATGTTAAGTGTCTGTTAGGTAGCTTTTTTTTTTTTATGACAGGAACACATTTTACAATCATGCAATGCAATGAACTTTGAAACATCAAACAGTTCCGTCACTTTATCAGACGTTAAAGTTCTGCTCAAAGTACTAAGGGTATCTTCCAATATTCTCTTGCCATGTACAAGCAAATATACTTTGTCTTCAAGCTCTATGGAGGATTTTGCAATAAAATATCCTGTGCTCTCAACAGGGATCATGAATTACACGTTCTGGTCCCTTGACACGTCAGAACGGACCTTGTCAAGTTCCGTTACTTCACTGTGATGTACTTAGGGCATAGTGCCAGGGACCTGATTTTAAGGCTTATTGCCCCCTTTTTTCTAGTTCTTGGGTAATGACAAGATTTTAAACAACAGAGGCTACCTCCATCTCATACATTGCACAAAAGTTATGTCAAGTCACAGACAGTGCTAGAAGGAAGAACAAACTTGTGGTCTGACATACAGCCCTTTAAAATTAGGGTTCCTCACGCCCTCACTTAACAAGGGTGAGCTACAAGTTGAGTTGTTTTGTGTACAAATGGTAATAATGTGTCAATGAAGTCACGTAAGGCTGTGAGGAACCTCATGGTTTTAAGCAGAGCCTGTCAAAAAGCACAGCTGAAAATTCGTAGGGAGAGAGACAGACAGTTTCATCGTTCCAAGTGGGGCAAGGGACAAGTCCGCCCCAGTGGAAGAAGGGGGAGGAAATTCGTCTATGAAAGAGTATATATTTTTTTTTTCAACAATGGCTTTCTCCATCTGGTCTCATAGAAAGGCTACCTTAGGATCCCCTTTCACAGTTCGGTTATCGTCGGGGACGTTACGGTCCGTGGCGTGGCGATAGGAATCTGTTCTGCCCGTCTGAAAGAAAAATTGGCAACAAACCAAATAATATCTACCAACACACATCTGGGAAACTCCTGCATTTTAAACCACCTTTTAACAGCCACTGTCTTCTGTATATGACAAGGGCCTTACTGCTCTGGCATATTAGAATTACCATACTGAAAACCAGAAGCATTTAACCAGAGACATGTACTTAGGGACCAAAATTTGACTCAAATCATAATCCTTACGTAAAAAAGGGGGATGATTACAAACTGGAAGAGAAAAAGGTGGTTTAAACGACATAAAAACCAGGTTTGTAAAGTTTAAGGTGTACAAAATCATCACTGATTCAAACACAGGCTCTTCCACAAATATTAGTAGCTATACAAACTTAAAAGTAAAACAAACTCCGACATGAAACAAGGAAGTTAACTCAAATCATTTTAATGGCAACGTACTGTGTGCACCTTGCTTGCGTTAATCATTCACGTTTTTATCTTTTTTCATAACTCTGATTGCTGACATGTGGTGTTATAACCCAATTACAACTGTACAACTATAGACTACTTATAGTAAGCACTGAAGCAATTATACAAATTGATTTAATTTTACGGATCTCCAAAGCTCTGTAAGTGACCAATTTTGTGACAATTCCAGTATTTTTTCCCATTAACATTCAATTGCCACAACTAACATGCAAATGAATAATAAACCATTATCAGATGCTGAACGGCCAACATTAGCATCCGTTTAGCATCTAAATCTCTCATTAACTCATCAAAATATGCAAATTAACTCTCCTTTAAAAAAAATGGGGGGAGGTTTTCAATCCAAACATGTCAGCAACCCAGTTTGGTTCAATCATGTCATGCGTTCCATATCTCCTCTCTCTCTCTCTCTCTCTCCTTTGCAATTGCAAGATGCTGGCTTTATTTTAAAGTTCTAGCAATATGGTTCTGCATTCACCACAGGTATATAAGAGTGCACATGGCCATGTTCATTCAGTATTAACAAGACAGTGTTAATGGTACATTACCTTTTAAGACATACGGACAGTTTAACCTAATTTGTATGTGTACGTGAAAGTGTATATAAATATATACTAAAATATTAATCCCTTGTACTTTTACCAACAATTATCTACATAAACACGCAGTACACACGTAAGCTAACAATGTGCAAATTCAATCTAATACTTTAGTAAACAGCCTATCTGTACGTATGTCCCTTACAGTGTAACCAAAACTGTGATCACTGTAAGAGACGTACCGTACTGTAAAGGTACGCTGACACCAAACCCACATCAACTTAAGACAAAATAATTCATAAATTACCCAAAAACCAACAGATATGTACATAATTTCATTCAGCAATTAGACAAATGCCAATATTTCCATGGATTAAATAGTGGGTTCACGGCAAGTATAAAGTGAGTTTTAGGGGTTTAAGAACATAAAAAAATAATTTCAAGTAAATTTATATATACATTATATAGCAACTAGTTAAGTTACAACCGTTGCGACCATTCGATCAACTAGACGCCAGGCCAGGCCAACGCCTTCTCACCCCCCCCCTACAAAACCCCGCCCCCTTCCCCAACAAAACTACACCTGTCATGGTATAGGAAGGCTACTACACTAGAAGTACCTCTTCTCTAGTCCTATTACAAAGACTGGAGAGACTGAGAGAGAGAGAGAGAGAGAGAGAGAGAGAGAGATTTTTAAAAATGGGTTACGCAATCTTCGCTCTTATGGCTACTCTGTACGAGGGCCATGAATGAGCCGAGGAAAGTAGCTTCGACGAAAACGCCTCCCCCAATTTACTGACTCACAACCCACCCCCCATTCAATCCCCTCCCCCCTTTCGCCACCCACCCAAACAAAAAAATTACATCCACCAGGTACTGACCTGAAGGGGTTTGAGGGTGGGGGTTGGGGTAGCTAAGGTCAATCGCGGTTATAAGACTAGGTGATCTTAAACATTCGATTTACCGCAATGCAGCTGCACTGAAAAACTTCAGTGAATTGCAAAAGCCTAATCAACAAAAGAGACTGAAGTCTGAATGTTCCTAAGATGAAGAAAGCAGGAGTGTATGTGCAACTGTAGACCGATTTCTCCACAACAAAGTACTGGGGGCCAAACTCTCTCTCTCTCTGTTCCTCACCACAGACAGTAATTGCACAATGGCTAACCAACCAACCGTCGCCGACGGTCATAAAAGGGTCTAAGCGTAAATTTCGGGTGCTGGCAACGTTACAGTTTATATATTTCATAATAATTAGACAGTATAAGATGACAACTGTCTCCGCTATCTCGTTGGGTTTATCCAGATTACCAATTCTTACGGCGGCGAGTGACGGAATATCTCAGCGGTACAAAATGGCGTAATCTCTCTCTCTCTCTCTCTCCCCCAAAGTTATCTTCAGAAGGGAGAAGAAGGGAGGGGGTGAGGAATGGTGAACTCCTCTACCCCCCTTCCTTTACTACACCAATCCCCCCTTAGTAAGCCCTGGGGTGAAATCGTAGTATGGATAATGTACTCTCGTCCCAAGCCTTTCTCTTGCACAACACGTATAGAAGGGGGAACGCCGTATTTCAACTTTCGTTTCTGGTCGGTTTGTTACATTGCAGAGGTCCACACCAGGCTTCTCGTGCCCTTCATAGCTTCAATAAGCTCACAGTCTTTCTGGAAAGAGCCAGTGTTGGCTTAAGCCAGCTTCATCCAAACCGAACAATTTGAAAATCTAAACTCATGTGGTTTCATATCTAGACATTTGTTACATCTCGGCTCCATCTTTGTACCTGACGCAAAATGCGCCATAACTGAAGGCCAATCAATCATTGGTATTCAATGTTAATTCTAAACCTACTACAGCTGACGTATTTACGCGTGGGATTAACTGAACGCCTTCCGAGAATAATAACAGCCGGTCGAAATTTCTGGGAACTCATCGGTTAGTCTTAATAATCTATGAAATATCAGCCCAGTTCGTAAACAGACTACCATAAAAGCTATGACTCGGACATGTGCCTACAATAGTACGAGCCCAGACCGCGAGATCGTTATGAATTCTAATGTGGTATTAAGACCAGAGAAAAAAATATGCTGGGACTCACTTTGGCCATTCCCTGATTACCATAATGTCGTAATGGTGTTGTCTTGCAACTTGTTCACGGCGGCCCCACGGTCTGGCGTGAAGGCAATCTCCTCAATTTTAAGCAAAAAATGGCATGGGGACACGCCCATCTTTACGTACAATGCGCCATCGCAGTAATATGCGACTATATCAAACAATTGTACTTCATCTTAACCTCGTGGTTTCAAACGGCGAAAAGCTGTGATTTCCACCATCAAATTATAGTCTGCGATTAACCCTAGACCGTGATAGTAATCTGTGTTGGGGAATCTATATATATTCTGTATATCTTTTTTTCCAGCAGCCATAAAAACTAGCCAAGTAGTCTCGTCGACTGTGACAACAGACGTTGGACTACTTTCAAAAAGCCTTACGCCGGACATAGACTTATAGCAAGGTAGGTATGTAGCAGGTAGCCGCCAGTGGCCGGACACAAGAAGGGGGCGCGATCTTCCTAAGGCTTCTCGTTACAAATACCAAAGTCAAATGACTTAAGTGAAGAAGAAGAAGAAGAAAAACCTGCACAGCATGGCAGACAGAGGAAGACATAACGTAACCAAAAACAAGACTCGGAAAGTTGTTAACTCCATGAAGAGCAAATGACGTTAGCTGTGGTTAGTTCTAAAAGTTCTAGACCAAAGCTCACGGAGGCTATGATCGATAGCAGATTGGTATGCGGAATATATTTACCAGAAATGGCAGAGAATTTGCCAAGGATCTCAATATTTAACCGGTATGGATTATATACTGGAGACCGGAGTTCGATTCCTGATCTGGAATCAAGGCAGCAGGCGTAAGACAGAAGACAAGATTGCATGCGTAAGACATTGCCAATAAGTCTCATCTTGTAGTACGACATTATCCAAGTGCTTTCTATACCCAATAGTCTCATTGCCAGAGTAAGTTTCCACGCGTTAAATCGTCCGCACAATGGGAGGATAAAAATCCCACAAAAGTGGAGGTTTCGGCGTACAGAAAGTGACACGATGGGATGGATGATAATGTAAAAGGTGAGAGAGAGAGAGAGAGAGAGAGAGAGAGAGAGAGAATCAACCGGCTCTCAAATATAACCTCTGCATTGCACCACCACCACCTGCCCGTCACTAACCCGGTCAAAAGGTCCTCAAAGTCAGCCTCTCTCTCTCTCTCTCTCTCTCTCTCTCTCTCTCTCTCTCTCTCTCTCTCTCTCTCTCTCTCTCTCTCTCTCTCCAGCTGAAATGTCAGGTCTGCAATAGCCAGCCAACCTGTCAAGAACAAGCTGCTCAGAGTGTTAGTTCGCGTGTGCGTGCGCGCATATATCCGTTCGCAAAGAAAGGGCGAACTACATTCAAAGAGCGTTATAACGCGAGAGCAGAACAAAACATCAGTTACAGAAATTTTTAAAAATATGTTACAGAAAGAATATAAGTCTAGGTTTAAAATCCTCGCGAATGCCGGCAACCACCTTCCTCCTCCTCCTCCTCCTCCTCCTCCCCCTCCCTCTCCTCCCCTTCCTCCTACCACCCCTACGTCCCTCCATCCCCTCCCCCCAGTCCAACACCCATCCCGAACCAATCAATAGCCGAGCGTCGGCGCTGTTGTGAGACCCTTTTTTTTATCCATATCGGTGCTGTTTTTCTCCTTTACAACAACAGCTGTTCTCCGCTCATGTCTTGGGGAGCTGGTATTGAAACCGTGTGTTTGTGTGTATGTGTAAAGTAACCGGTTTGTGCAGAACAATGGCCGATACGGAGAGTTTTTTTTTTTTTTTTTAAAGTTTATGCAACGGCACACATATACACAATCTCAGCGAGCTTCCAGTTCGTTTATACGAGTTTCTCGGCGCCTTCCAATGGCTGCTGGCTTCGGGAAAAGCCATCGCTCTGTCTTTCTACAAGAGTAGAGGAAGAAGAAGCAGCAGAATCGATGTTTATATTTCGCGTCAAGTGTCTTCCTCCTCCTCCTCCTCCTCCTCTTCTTCAAACAAAAGAAGCTGACAGCTCATCATGGCTTGAATATTTCATAACTTGTTGTGTTACGAGACGGGAGTCCAGTCAGCTCTAGGAATCTGACTTGGACAAACTGAAACGTAACCTTTTGGCTAGACTAAGACTTATTATAAACTCGACATTTAGACATTTTTATGATTCCTAGACCATGCTCTACTGTCTTCCACTTATAACTGTGTAATGTACATTAAAGGGACTTGTTTATTTGTCTAATGACAGGAAATAAACGGCTAACTGTCCAAGAAGGCCTATCTTGAGCTATATGGCACGAAAGACCTGTTTCTGTATTCAGCTCAAGACCTCACTTCTCAAAGTCTTTACTTTTCTATATTCAACTCAAGACCTGACTACACATTAAACAGATTTCATTACGGTATCCACGTTGTATCCAGCTCAAGACGATCTTTGAAATCGTAGGGTTTTGCAAGGGTATTATACCGGATGCAAATTTAGGTTGAAATTCTGAAAAATGGAGCCCCAGTACTATACTAATGCTCTCCTAAACACAAGAGCATAGTTTTTCACGCTGTGCTGTGCCGTTTCACGCTAATACACGCCTAAATTGCCGCAGCACGAGTATGAATTCCATGTTAAGAATGGTATTAACCTAACACGGTAGCTGCTGGTTTGACAAGAATTGCATAATGGCTACGATGCTGAAACACCAAGTGTTAAACCTTGGTCCATAACAAAACAACAAAATTTTATAACTACTGACATTTAGGACACAGCTTAAGGTTAGCTTTTAAATATTCAAGGGAATTTGTAGAAACTTTAAATACAGTATTTCCACTTAGCATGGTAAAAAGGGTTGCACCAAATATGCTGCGATTTCACAATCAATAATTTCACAATACACAGAAGTGTTAAGATTATATATGAAACTTAAACCACCAAATTATTGGGAGAAACAGTCAGTTTAAAATGACACGAAGAAATATAGGTATACATAAATATATCCATACACATATATAAATTTCCTTGTTACATATATACTGTATAAAACGCCTATGCAAATAACTTCCGCACCATCAGTTACTTCATCAGCAATATGTCAAACCCTAAAGCAATTTATCCTTACTTCTTCCAACATAGCCAAACCACCTCAAAAATGCTGAGTCATCCCTTACCACCAATGCTAAGCATGTGCGCACAATGTATCTTCACATTTTCACCCATTTTCTTCGTTAGGACGCATACTTTGCAAAAAGCCGGTCTCAATAGCTTCGCTTTTATTTTTCATTAGCATTCAATCAACTTCACTTCTAAAAGTCGAGTTGGCTCAACAATTCAAGTCACACTTCACTTCTAAAAAAGTAGAGTTGGCTCAACAACGATCTCTCATATTCCAGCGGTGGCTTACTTTCACGATTTAAAGTCTTCCCAACCTTTAGCACACTGCCATCTTAATATCCACATAAAACTACTCCCATTTTTCCCATCAAACATATTAAAATTGATTGAGCCTTACTCCAACTCGCCGTGAACTAGTTTCTGCAGCTTCTCAACTATACCCGATTGGTATTGCATCATCTCTTGGTGTCAAACCATTCTACAGTCAATTTTTTACTACTTTTCTTATTCTGCAACTTAACACTCAAATCTCTTGTCCTATGAATGAATTTTCACAAAACTCCATCCATGGAAACTTAACCCTTGTCTTCGTCCTATTTTTATACCAAACCAGTCAATCACAAGCATTCCAACAGTTCACTTCTGTCCAATTCTAATCGCTCTCAAATTATTCACCAGATCGTCCACATAAAGCTTAACTCCATTCCTTTCAAACTTTCCATATAAATGTTAAATAAAATCTAGAGCCTAAACTACCATCTTTCTCAAACAAAATAATTACTCCTCTCGCCAAAGCCTTCTGAACCTTTCCTTCAGTGAGATATACCTTACAAACCCTGGCCAACGTTCAACTTGGAAGAGTTTCACCTCCATGCTGGTGCAAATGACTTGTAAAGTAATCACTCAAGCTTCTTGTGTAGTTTCACACTTAAACTGACTTACAGTATCACAATGTTCATGTCACTTAAATCATGATGTAATCGAAAAGTTTTACTGAATAGTAAAAGAAAGGAAGAATTGTGTCTACTTACATTGAAGACAGCAACTGCACAGAATATTTACATCCCCGAAATCAATAAGATGCGATATTTTCACATTTCTGGGGCCACAAGCATCAGGCTCAACAAAATATAAAACCAAAGTTGGTTATGCTCAGCTCTACAAAATCCTCCAATCTAAGTTTCTGAAGTCCGAAAACACAGCCAAAATCGTCTAAAAAACAACAGAATACGTTAAAATAGTGAAAAGCAAGACTATATACCAAAGACGGATGAGGAGTGACTTACATAACGGCTACCGAATTGTAGACCGATAACCCAAGATAACTCGATCAATTAGGCCTATGCTGACGAAACTTTTGGAGAATCGTTATCACATTTTGGATGTGACTTCTGATTTGAATGTATTCTGGGCATACGGCGGGTATTTACTTTCATGAGATTGATAATGATAAACTGTGTTTATATCAGAGCTGGGAGTTTGATATAACGACAGAGAAAGAGAACCTATTTGTCGATAAGTGGAATGGCCCAGATTTGACCAACGTGAACAGATTTGGTGAAAATGGAATTATAACACCGGATACAGAAGAGTTTCATATTATAAGTGACTTAAAACGATTTCTCAACTTCCTAATACTAACCGGTACCTTAAGAGGAAAAATCTCTTGTTTGTTAAAATACTTTCTCGAATGACTTCGCAACAATGTTACCTCACAGAGTTACCCTCACAGTAGAAACATGACACAGATTTGAAGCAAAATTATGCAACAGATTCCGGAGTGAAGAAAATCTTGAATTCTTGCCTGAATACAGCCTTGTTTGGGCAAAATTTCAACTAACAAACTTATAATTTAGCTACAAAAATAACCCACTTTTCTGGACTTAACACCATTTCAACTGGAAAATGTACCGACATGGGTCTTTAAAACTCTCGAGACAAAAATTAACAGCTGATCCAATTTCCCCCCCAAAAGAATTCTACCGAGGTTGCAATCTTACAACCAACCAGAGCGAGGCTAGCTCTCAGTTTATCTTAACTACGCCTTCTGTCAAGCAGACGACATTTACATGGGATGGCCTACCGACTTAATACATAACTAGAGTATTTTACATCGAAAACCTACAGATCTTACGATTTTGATGACAGAAATCACTCAAAACCACATTTATTAGCGCAGTCCGCTTCATACACTGAAGCCTACCGCAATATCTGGGAGTTTTAAATCTGAAAACATGAACTGGGGCTACATTGGGGAAAACAATGGTTTAGGATTAATACCAACTCGACGACAACATGCGTTTACATAAAATATCAATGGACCTACCCACCGGTCGACTCTCTGTTAATAAAATAGAACATAACTCAGTATCAAGAAGCGAAAAAACGCTCGAACTGCAAATGGAGCAACGTCGATATTTAAGCCATAAAAGAGCGCCATCTTGCAACACAACTAGGCCTAAAGATTTGTAAATGCCCTCTGCAGCGAGATCTACTCTGCAACTTGGTATTTTGTGCTGATATGACCCTTTTTAATAATTTTACGTCATCCAATAATATATAGCCTATTGGCCTATGCTACAGCGAAGGCTTGCTAAATGAACTTCATTTTTCTAGAGTAATAAACCTTAAAAAATGTACGCCACGCCCCCTTTCTAAATCTGACAGGAGATTTTGCCATAGGAGACCCATTTACACGAACAGAGGGTCATTAAATCTGTCAATCTGACCAAAAAACTATACATTTTTATTTAAAACAGCAGAAACGGCAGTTATAGAAGAAGTAGCCCCGGTGCAGGTGTGACTAGCGAGGGGAGGGAACAACGGAGGGGGCAACGCTCCCTCCCTACCTCCCCTCCACAAGAGCCGTGGCTCTGGGTATCGATTCCTCGAGAGTCCCCTACCCCCGGTAGAGGAGAAAGAGAGAGAGAGAGAGAGAGAGAGAGAGAGAGAGAGAAGAGAGAAAGAGCTAAGGCCCCTGCAACTACATTGATCAATGTCGTCAGCCCTACATTTACCTAAAGCAACTCCGGCAGAGGAAAAGGTTATATTACATTATATTGTGACTTAAGTCGGGCTTAAGTCTTGACTGGACTTCTTGGATATAGAGGTTCTTCTTCTCCCCCTTGAAAATTTCCCTTTTCTCCTTTCCCCCTCCTCCCCCCCAAAAAACCCGTAAAGAAACCGCCGGTTATTACACGCCCACATCCTCTCTGGGCGGGGGAGAGGAAATGGGCGGCTGAAATGAAAGAAAATTGCAGAAAACTACAGAAAAAATGACAGTAAACAGCAATATACATAAATTATGGAGTCGTTCAGAAATACAGAAAAAATTACAGAAAAATATACAGAAACATACCCCCAAAAGACCCCCAATAATAATACAAAAATACAGAAATTTCAGATTTGTTCAGAAATACAAAAAAAAAAAAAAGCCTTAAAGAGACAACGAATCACCAAAACACAAACTTCTTTCCACAGACTTACATCGGCCATTGCTGCTAAGTTAGTGGTTGTTATCTACTAGCAGTAGTAGTAGTAGTAGTAGGTGTGGTTGCAGCGGCACTCGGCTCAGCAGGTTAGGACGGCAGCAGAAGGGGGATACACAGTATCCACGTACGACGACGACGACTCTGGGGATCGCCGGTTACTAAACAAGACGAAAAAAAAAACGAAAACAGCAAGCAAGCAGGCTCTCTCTTCAGTAACCAGCTTCTTCTTCTTCTTCTTCTTCGTTAAACACACTTTTTTTTTTTAATATGTACACTCCTATGTACAGAGGCCACTAGTACACTTTCCTTATTTAAACCCTCCTCCGTTATCTGCTTCTTCTTCTGCGAAAAATAACAATTTCTGCTTCTTCTTCTTCCAATCAAACAATTTTTTTTTCCCTTTCTCTTTTCTATTCCTCCTTCTCTTTTAAAAGCTCTCTCTATTTTTCCGCCCTCTTGGACTCAAGGTTGGTTAACGCTACAAGCGACACATTTTCCGCAGAGGATTTTTTCTTTTCTTTGGGAAGCGTTTGTTGGTCGACACTCCAAAGGGCACAGCGGCACGTCCGATCTCCACGACGCGCGCCTCACGACAACTTCAGCCGGCCGCGAGTCGGCGCATAGGAGACCCTTCTTCGCCTCTGACGTCATCGACACGTCACTCATGACGATGCCGACGCCACCCCGAACCCACAACACAACCCCACCCTTTCCTCCTCGGCGATCTAGGCATTCGTCGAAAGCCGGTCGAATTACCGTCGAAAACAAATCCCCCCGATGAAATATGGATGGCCCTTTCGCAATCGACGGCTACGAAGGGCGTAACTATCGAGGGAAAAATTCCGGCTAAGTGGCAACTTTTACGACATACCAACCTTTCCGGGGCGTCCCCAACCGAAGTATCGATCTTTCTCCCCTGTAGCTGGGTAACCTTGGCTCTCTCATCACTCATGCTATTGACGGAACATCATAGTCTTCTAGTCCGAACTAAATGCCGCACACCATTGCTATAATTGTCCCTTCGTCGCCGATACCGAGGCTATTAACAACCCCTGAACGAAGGGTTGGTAATGTGCATTACAAGAAGAAGAAGAGTAGCCGGTACGGATACACACACACGACAACATGATGAAGTCGGCCACCGTCATTGCGATAGAGGAATCATCATGATGAGATAAACCCTCCTCCTCCTCCTCCTCCTCCTCCACCGCTAACGTTATCGCCTCACTTGTTATAAGGAACAGATGCACAATATATTTTCTCCGGGTCAGCAGCATTTGTCATAATCAATGGGAGATTAATGCACGCAAAGTAATCCACAAGACATTGCGGGGAGGCATCAGAAGCAGCATTCTCTCGGTCACGATAATTAAACCAAACCGCTAACATCTTGGGGGCCACAGTATACATGTAAGAGTAAAAATATTTAATGAATGATTCTAAATGAACAATCTGACGTCAGGGAGATACATTCAAAACATCGCAATAAAAATTGACGGCATTGAAGGAAATCCTGACAGATTCCGCTGTCAAACAGAACACGCCAGTGTAGACTCATATGTCAAGATATTATGACGTTGGCTACGACACTATCTCACAAAATTTGCGTAAAATTCTATGTAAATTCAAGGACATCATCGCCGTAACAGTCACCAACCTTCTGTCACCTCACAAAGGAGTTATTGAAGCCGGAAAACACAAGAGAGAGAGAGATAGAGAGAAAAAAAAAGTGTTACGTTATCAGCCAAGACAGGAGATAACATGGCGCCTAGTGTAACATAGCGTATCTCTCTCTCTCTCTCTCTCTCTCTCTCTCTCTCTCTCTCTCTCTCTCTTAGTGTCACCAAAGTCCCAGGGATAAGAAAATATAGTGTACTTACTTAATTTGGTTTTATTAAAACAACTGGTGAGTTATACATTATGTATGTAGACATGAATACATGCATAAATATACGTATATATACATATATATACATTACATATACGTATATATAATGGCTTATTGGTATATATACACCAATAAGCCATTATTCATCTATACAATAGACCATATTCCTTAAGAGAAGTCACCATAGAAAAAAATATGCAGATAATTAGCCTTTATAACAACTAGGGCTAAAGGCTCTCACCCACATCACGTCGATCTCCTTCATAAATAATGTTCCTCATAAGTCATTTGACGTAAGATGATAATGTCGCTAGTGGTTAGTTAACTGTGTGGGATGCAGTCAAACCGCTCTAAAGGAATAGGCTGATATGTGTATGAATGCACTAAAACCTTTTCAAAGACCGTAACGATTGCCAGCAAATAGAGAGAGAGAGAGAGAGAAGAAAGTGGAAGATTCCAAGAAGAGGGAAATAGGAAAATGAAATGGAAGCGAGGCAGGCGCTAACCTTGAACTGGAACCGGCTGGTGATGGAAGAGAGCGAGAGCGAGAGAGAGGGTGACAGAGAGAGAGAGAGAGAGAGATGCATAATATACCGAAATAATCTCGGTTAAAAGAGACGATGCCAATAATAGTACTAAAACATGGCTGTACCCATTTCGTATGAGTGTTGGGAAGCATTTACGTAAGGAACTTTTTTTCTTATTTATTCATTACGGTACATCCCAATTGCAATCCCGATATAACCTGACAATAAGCGTGCCATGAAGAGTTATCAGGGCATCTCTCTCTCTCTTTCTCTCATCTTTATTTATCTCTCTCTCTCTCTTTTTATCTGCCTTTTTCTAGAATGATGGAACCCAGCCGGTGTTGCCAACTGGGAATACTGAAATCCGCCGAACCAGCAGTGAAAATGCGCTATTTCTGGCACGGAGTTCGCTAGATTTTTCAATCGTTGATAAAATATGTACTGTTTCTTGTGTGTGTATGTATATGTATGTATATATATATATATATATATATATATATATATATATATATATATATATATATATATATATATATATATATATATATATAAGATCATCATCACTGTAAGGCTCTATATCCTAATCAGGATAGAAGCAAGAGACTGAACTAGTGCTAACCAATTTCAAGTTAAAAAAAAATGTAGATTAATCAGTATGATATATAATTCTTAAATTGATTATTGACAAATGTATTTCGAGACTTTCCGATTCAAAAACAGTACTTCGACAAATATAGTACTTAATTAACTTGCGTTTTAACAGTTAATTTCCCAAGAGGTTATTAAATCATAATAAATACTTTAGCCTTCATGGCGTAATCCACTTAAAACCCGCTAAAATCATTCAAAACCCGCCAGATTTCCCGCTAAAACCAGCCGGTTTCCCGCCGAGTTGGCAACACTGAACCCAACATTGACCCGCCGTGGGCCAGGACTCATCCGTGACGTCACTATGAAGGCGCGCCGGGATTGGCCGGCGATCAAGATAAAGTGACGTCACGGAGCGGTCGGGGCCTCGCCATTGGCGGAGAACTGCTATCTGGGACTTATAGCCTGACCACTCCGGCCCAATCACCTGACGAAGGAGGCGACGACGAAGGCGACGGCGACGGCGATAGAGTCTCTCTCTCTCTCTCTCTCTCTCTCTCTCTCTCATCCTCGATTTGAAAATGAGAATCTCGATTGTGCAACTTCTTCTTCTTCTTCTTCTTCTTCTTCTTCTTCTTCTTCGGTAGGAAGGGAAGGAGGGAGCAGCCATAACTTTAG